>NW_009723555.1:0-39225 GCF_000703405.1 Apaloderma vittatum | reverse complement strand
CCCCTAACATTCTGTGATTCTGTGATTTTAGTTTTATTGTTTTTATTGCTCTTCCCAGCTCCAATTTCCACAGTGGAAACTAATACATACACTTTCCTTGTCAAGCTCATCTATCGAAAACTCTTGCTTTGTAAATTAATAAACTCAGATCATTCAGTTTCTGCACAATCATCAAAGCTTTGTCTTTGAGATACAGGTTTTTTTACTGAATTCTACTTTCAAATTAATTTACAGTTTATGCTGAAAATAGCATATCTGAATTTCTTGTATCTTTATGTAACTTATTACCTCACTGTTTATACTTTTGTTTTCACTTGTGCTGGCTTCAAAGTGTATGGAAAATAGATTCTAATTCTGCCATTCGTTGAACTTCATATTGTAACCTTACACCATTGCATTCATCAAGTTGTATTTCACTAAGAATAAAAAATCAGAAAATTATTTCAGTAGCCTTTGAAATACTTGCTTCCATTTGGCCAAATATAGGATATTTCTTGCAATCACTTTTATTTAAACAGAATTGTAGTAACAACAGAGGCTCACAGTCTCTAAATTTTCAAGTGAGTGATCATCATTAAAAAAACTTTTAATATAACTTCTTGGGTTTTTTTTTGTTTTCCCTCCTTTTCAATATTTCCAAGTAATGCAAGTGAAAGGGACATAGTGTTATTTTAAGTCCATTGGACAAAAAAACCTGAATTACTCTTAAATGAAGATTGCAGGATCATAGATTGGTCAAGGTTAGAAGGGAACTCTGGAGGTCATCTGGTCCAGAAGTCCCTTTCAAGCCCTATGCTCAAGCAGGGACACCTAGAGATTATTGTCCAGGACTGGAGCAGAGACCTCCCTGAGCCCATACTGAGATGGCAGAGGAGAGAGAGACCAGGTAGAAGCCTAGGATGCATCACTACTCCAAGGAGGACCTGTGTTGGAGCAGAGGACATTGAAGCCCACAGGCGGTTCCCACGCTAGTGGGAAGAACTCACACGGAGGAGGAGGATTGTACACAGTGAGATGGACATCGCACACCATCAGGGGAAGACTGTGAGGAGTCCTCTTCCTAAGGAGGAAGGATTGCCATGGGCAATGAGCAATGCCCAGACCGCACTGTCCACCCCTTTGCCCCTGTGCCACTGGGAGGGAAGAGATAGCTGGGAAGAAGAGGAATGTATTTAATATCTTGTATTTATTTTTTCTCACCATTCTACTCTGATTTAGCTGATAACTGGTGGTGGTAACTTAAATTTATGTTTTCTCCCCAAGTCTACTCGAGGTTTTGCCTGTGACCGTAAGTGGTGAACGAACCTTCCCTGTCCTAATCTCAACCCTTGACCTTTTCTTGTTGAATTTTCTCCCTCTCCATCCCTAAAGTGACAGGGGTAGGGGTGAGCGAATAGCTGCATAGCTCTTGTTGCTGCATAGCGCAGGCTCAAATTGCAACAGAGCTTTACTAAAAGCTTTCTGTATTTTATATTGAAAAATACTATTAAATTAGAAATAGCTACATCGAAAGAAAGGAATGACTGAAATACTAGAGTAATATTTAATAATTAAGACAAAGTCATGCTCTTTGTAAGGACTCTTGCATTATAACTTTACATACAGAAGATATTAATCTTGAAGGCTGCCTACAAGACATCCAAATATGTGTCTTTTAGTCTAGTATCCAATTTTGCTAGCATTATTCAAGGATTTGCATCTCATCTTTATGAAGCAAATTCATAACATATGTCTGCGCATAAGGGTAGCCATAGTAATACGACATAGTATAGGAAATACTACCAATACTACCAAAGCACAAAGCTTCAAATGACAGAAGAAACACACTTTTTCAGTACAGTTAACTCCACTGACTGCAAACTACCTCAGAATTAAATGTGTTTAACAGTTCCAGAAGAGTTCTGTTTCCATCATGGAAAGCCAAATACCAGGTTTCAGATTATTATTTTCTTCAAGAAAACCTGCAGATTTTTAAGATTATATAAGTAAACACCAAATTTTGTCAGTTATTTGCTAAAGTCATATTAAAACATAAAAATTTAAGCTGGTTTTGCTAACATTCTGTGAACAGTCGTGTAAGCTTTAAATCCATGTTAATGCTGCAAGCACAGATGGGCAAATCTCTGTCACTATCAATGCAGCTGCAACCAGGTGGAAAAGAGAATAGTATTAGTTCATACCTGTTCAGCAGAAGCAAAGACTATAATGTCTGAAACGATACAGAATTTGAATATTACTTGATTCGAGTAGTTTCACCTAACACATGAATAATTCTATTTATTTTTTTTCAGGTAGTGGATAACAATATTATCATAATTGTTTTGTGTTCCCTTTCTTTTTCTTTTTCCTTGGAATACAAAGTAGTATATATGAAAATGTGGGGGGTTTATAATGAACCTTGTAGAAAGAGTATTTCAGATAGTTTCGGCTCCCATATTTAAGATTCAATGAAAAATGTTGTACATGAGTATTTTGAGCACAATATCAAAAGAAAAACAAAACAAATACTGCTCTGAAATGTACAACACAAGTATCTGGGTCTAAACTGGCATGCAATTAAACCTACTCATATATTATATTCACATACACAAAAAAACACATTTACCTTCAGAATCAAATAGTGATTTTCAATTTCTAAGACAGTTTGGCTTCCTGCTGGCAAAAGTACATTGTGTTTTTTTTTTCTTTTTAAAAAGAAAGAAACATGCCATCGTTTTCCCCAGTCACTCAACAGCTGTATCAGTTTGTTTTCAGGGCAGTGATTTGCATAGTTGTGGTGGATTACTTGCCTATGACACAGAATAGAAATAATTCTGTATTTTTCACCATTAAAGAACCATAGAATCATAAAACCATTTAGGTTGGAAAAGATCTTTAAGATCATTGAATACAACTGTTAACCTAGCACCCACCTCCCTACAACCTTGTTTAAGGTAGTGAGCGATAAGGTCTCCCCTCAGCCTCTTTTTCTCCAGGCCAAACAACCACAGCTCTCTCAGAAACTCCTCATAAGACTTGTGCTCTAGACTCTTCACCAGCTTTGATGCCCTTCTTTGGACACTGATACCCAAACTATGCAAGACTAGGATTTTTAAAGATACTTAAATGAGGTACCCAATCAGCTTCTCAAAAACAACCACAATAAAAACAGACTAATTCGCTCTCCTTCAGTCCTCTCCTCAACACCACGAGGTGTTGTGAACAGCCTTTGCTGAAAGGGTTGATATGCACTGGAACAGGCTGCCCAGAGAAGTGGTAGAGTCATCATCCTCGGAAGTATTTAAAAGACTTGTAGATGAGGTGCTTAGGAACAGCATTTAGTGGCGGACTTAGCAGTTTTAAGTTAACGGTTGGACTCGATCTTAAAGATCTTTTCCAATTGAATCAATTCTATAAAACTATGCTTCCCAAATTCCTTCCTAGAAGTACAGAACAACTGTGTCTTATTTTGACAGCATTCATTTCACCTAGAAGACTACAAGCTCTGAAGACCTTTTCAGTTCTCTACTTTGCATGAGGTGCACTTCCACAGGATTTAAGTTAAATCCAAAAATCTTAGTTGCCAAACAGAATACAGCATCCAAATAACTGTCACATAATCTACTAGTCAACCGCAAAAGTGCACAACCTCAGACCCCTGTCTTTTGCATCAAAATATTCTCTGAGGTCCAGAGCAATAGTAATTTCCAGCTGAACTTTTAGACGTAACACTCAAAATCCAAGTAAATATTCTAGGCAGCTGAAAACCTCACTGTAATCACCATTTTCTCTAGACACACAAAAATACTCCTCTGTACCAGATGTCCAGCATTTCACACATTTGTTCTTGGATCAAAAACACAAGGCAACTTTCAGTTCTAGACATCAGACATTTTATTGCTAAATGAAGTTGTCTACACGTGAGCTGGGTGTCTAGCGAATCAATAGGGATCTATCTAGACATGTTAGTTAATCTATCTACAAATACATCCAGAACATGGAAATACAGGTGTATAAGTTTGAGTATGCAGGACTTAAGGGATATCTAGGCCCTCTTCAGTGGTGCTAGAAATTTTATTCCTAAAACTGTACTAGTAGCCTGGTTTAGAACCCTATTTAAGAACACAAATCTCTCTCAAAGAATCAACCCCCTTAATTCTCCTTACTTGCTGTTCGATAAACAACCTGGCACCACGGCTAGCACACACATCCATGAAATCAGATGAAAATTGCAAAAATGGCAACAATGTTCAACAGGGTTTCAGCTCTGTATAATTTCTAAAAAATTCAGAAAAAAACATAATTTTTCTATCATTACTGAGTTTCCACCTATTTTATCCCCAAATTCCAGTTCCACCTGCCTAGAGTGCTATATGTGCATTAAAACTATTTACTTTAATACTTTTTCATGTTTTATAAGCATGCACAGATGATGACTGTACAATATTAGAGAGAAAAAGCATAGAATCACAGAATGGTTTGGGTTAGAAGGGACCTTAAAGGTCATCTAGTTCCAACCTCCCAGCCATGGGCAGGGACACCTTCCATTAGACCAGGTTGCTCAAAGCCCCATCCAGTCTTGCCTTGAACACTTTCAGGGAGGCAGAATCCACATCTTCTCTGGGCAACATGTTCCAGTGCCTCACCATTCTCACAGAAAACAATTTCTCGTTTATATTCACTCTACATCTACCCTCTTTTCCGTTTAAAGCCACTGCCCTTTATCCTGTCACTACAGGCCCTGGGAACAAGTTGCTCAACACATTTCTTAAAAGCCCTCTTTATAAACTGAAAGACTGCAGTAAGGTCTCCCCAGAGCTCTATCTTCTCCAGGCTGAACAATCCCAAGTCTCTTGGCCTGTCTTCATATGAGAGGGGCTCTAGCCCTTTGACCATTATTGTCGCCCTCCTCTGGACTTGCTGCAACAGGTCTCTGCCTTTCTTCTGGTGAGGATCCCAGAGCAGAACACAGTTCTGCAGGTGGAGTCCCACAAGAGCAGAGTGGAGGGGAAGAATCATCTTCCTTGACCTGCTGGGCACACTTTTGACGCAGCCCAGAAGATCCCAGAAATCATCTTCTGTCAGATATTTCTAAAAGAAACTTAAACTGCAGTGTGCAGAGCTCAAATTAAGTCATGGAGATTCCAGAACACAAAACTTTGCTGTGATGTAGAGATATTCCTTCTATATAAATACTGAGAAAGGTAAAGGGATATTTAGTAAAAGATACAGATGGTCTTCCCTTGCCATACTCCTGAGTTGTACACACTAAATATAACATTGCAGTCTTGTGGTTAAAAATGAAGAGGATGAAGACAACTACTCGCATGTAATACATTCACCCTAGAACCTTAAAATAAAAGCTTTACCATTGCTCTTGGGAAGAAAAAAAAAAGAGGTTTTTTTAACTTTTATTTTAAGAGTTAAAAGCTCCCTGTAGAAACTGATACAACACCACTACTTGTTGTTCAGTACAGATTTAAATTATATGTCACAGTGATAAAATATTTACAAGTTCCAGCATTGCAGATAGTAGTGAAATTTCCACACCAGTTCTTTGAAATAAACAACTCAACTTTAAAACACCTCTAATCAATCAAATGAGCTGCCTGTGCAAAAGAGAGTGCTATTATTTTTTATTTTGCTTTCACTTGCTTATTCTTGATGTCATGATTCAGTCAACTCCCATTAGCCATCCAGTCAGCATAACACTAAAATTACAATATTTTAACAGTTATTCAATATTGTTGTACAACACTTTACGTAACATTAAAATTAATTTTCTGCAAAATCAATTGTATTTATGGAACTGTTACTTAGATAAGAACAGCTTATAGTTCTTAAAGATTTAAGGCAGTCATGACTCATACTTTTATTTTCCAGTGCACCTCACCACTGAAATTTTATTTTAAAAAAACCACAACAAAACACTAAAAATCCCTCTGTAAAACTATTGCCCAAAACCTTTTAGTAAAGCTAATGATTTTAGTTAAAAGTGTTAAAATTATTCAATTATTTTGCCACCTGAAAGTAAAAGTAATGACCTGGGAAATTTTGGTGTTTGATATTTCATATTTGGATAATATTTGCAAATGCTTCACGTTTCCATTTCTCACTTGACTTCTTCAGAAATCCATATATTGGTGGAAATCATTAGAGTTTACCAATATTTAAGTACTCTAAGGTGAGTCATACTGAAACACATCACTAAATATTACAATAAAAAGTGAATGAACACTTCAAATTAAGGTAAAGGAATCTTTTGTCTAGTATTCACAGAAGGTCTAATGTTGAGTGCTTCTGCCTTTAATGGCAAACACACCACAATATCAGTGATGTAATGAATTTGCTAAGGTTAGATTTACCAGTAACATCCTAGAGCAAAGCAGCTGATGCAACTGCATTTCCGTTTCCTAGATCAACTGAGTCAGAGCTAAATTAGGATTTCATAATACTCTTTCTGGACACAAATTAATAGATAGACTGGTTAAAACCTGGTTAAATTCCCAGAGAGTAGGTGATCAACACAATTTACATTACTTGAATTTCTTGAAGAGGATGTAGTTTCTAATTTGGAAACCTACTGAAAAATTGAGTATCAGCCTCAATTAATTAACATGACCAGACCATCAGTTCTGGGATGTTCAGCTGATAAGTTCATTAGTTGCTCTTGCTTATCAGTTATGTTGCAGTATGGAAAATACACCTGCTATCTTTACAAAAGTAGGAACTTAAAACTGAGTTTTTTCCTTCTTTCTGTTTCAAAATTAAGAGAATTACTGGGAAGCAAGTACACAATAGACAATGTCAGAACAGCCTCTATATCATAGTACAGGTCTTAGGAACCTACTTAACTCACTGATTTTCATGTTAAAAATATGCTAATGCTTCACCGAGAGAAGAAATCTGGAGAGTATTTTTTCTTCCATCTATGAGTGTAAAATCTAGTGAGAGCCCAAAAAGAAAACTAGACATATGAATTAAGCAAATGCTTAATCAGAGGTCGGACTGCTTAGCTGAGTGCACTTCCATTTACAGCCATAAACCCTGACAAGAGGAGCAAAGATTCAGATCAACAACACTGAATCCCAAGAGCTGAAAAGTAGGTTGAGGAGAGCTGACAGCTCTAAGAGTGAGAATTGTGCCCTGATTTTATTCAGAGAATTAAGAGCTGATCCATTTCCTAAAACTCCTAAGACTAGAGCTGGAACAATTTCTTCCTGCCTTCTGATATGAAGGTTTTATTATTCCTTCACATTTGTTACCATAAATGATACAAGACAGAAGGCTTGATCAGACTCTGAGAAGATGATCAAGAATCCGACAGTATGTGGCTACATCAAAGAAACTACCGAGCACCCCACGGACTACCACAGGGTTCCATCTGCACACTCAGCTGTCAGGTCAGGATTTTAGAATGAAATCCCACCATTTAAACTAGCTTATACCTGGGATGTAAGATCTAAATCAGAGAAAAAGCATGGGCCATTTGTTTGCTTTCATTTTTATCAACACATTGTGCATTGCCAGCAATCACTTTTTGCATTCTCTAAACTTAAATTGCAGTTTTCTTTTCTTCAGAAAGATCATTGGTTAATTTTGAAGAATTTTTGGTGGAGCTCTGGATGAGAATGACAGAAATAAAAAAGTAAATGTAATCAAGGTGTGGGGATTTCTTCATGTATTTTTCGTAAATGTAAGAGTACAATATAGTAAAAGTCAGTTACAATCTGCCCAAGTAACCATATCTAGTGGGGTTTTTTGAATCCACATTAATAATTGTATACACCACTCTCAGAGTTCTCCTGTTCATCCAAATAGATCCTAGCTGTCCACTACAAATACGTCTTCAAAGTTAGCTTGCCTTGGGTTACACATTTTCCTTAAAGCCTTCAGATTCATTTCAGTTTGAAACTTGAAAAACTTCTCATAAGAATATAATCTTTTTCCAGACAAAATAAAAAAAAAATCCTCAACATATATTGACATATTTCCACTGTATATTTTGGGAGTTGGCAGTTGAACAAATATGTTTGTGGCTACATATATTTCAGGAAATTAGCAAGCAAAGAAGCTGAAAAAGATTTGACGCAGATTTACAGCTGCATTTTCTACTGTTCTGGGGTTTTTTTAATGTATAGTTCAATTATCACTTCACATGAACAAAGAAATTTTTAAAAGGTACAGCTGGCTTCTGATGTCCACTAACTTGCAGTAGGAGTTAAAAGCCAGACATCAATAGGCTCTATCTCACTTTTCTGGTTTAGTGTTGTTTGCTTCCCTTTCTTCCTCTTCCCCCTGGCTTTCCCTCTGTGCATTATGAAGAACAAACAAGATGTCGAGAAAATAGCAAAAACTAAAATCACACCATCCCTTGGTTTTCCCTTCAGACTCCTCTCCCCATCGTCTGTGGTTTAACTCAGTGTACTGTGATAAGATCTTGACATGAAACATTCTCTCCCTTCTTGGAACATGGCTGTGGCTAATTCTAGTGCAAGACAATGTAAATCTTCCACAAATTTTTAGTTCCAAAGAAATTAAGAGATTATTTTAACTTTAACATCAGGTTTAAGTTCTTTATATCAGCTTTATATTCTTAATATCACTTACTTGCCTTTTTCCTGGAAAAACTGTCATGTGTTCTACGAGGAGAGTAAGTAATTGAACCCCATGTATGGTATTCATGCACATGTGTACTATCCAGTATAGTAGCCAGCAACAGTTCAGCTATGATCATGATTAGTATGGATGCTAGACTATTAAACAGGCTCCTGTTCATAAAGTATTTTTTATTCAATTATATGTAAATTGCTACAAATTGTAATAAGTATGGTTCAGTGAAGTAAAAATCACAAGAGTTTTCAAAGCTCTTTTTGTGTGTGTGTGTGTCTGATTTTTACACTTCACATAATGGTGCCCTCAGATCTCATTACTAACCTGTCATAGTTTGAATTATTGCTTATTCACAACTTTATTATCATATCAGATATATTACTATTCCTTCTCCTTGAATCTAGGACTCAATGATAACACCAAATTTAGATGTCATTGTAGTTCAGCTACTGCATTGATTACAGAAGTCACATCTGCTTCAAAGTTCATAGATCATATAAAGTGAGAAGGAAGAACTATGTATCAGAGAAACTCTTCTGGTCATTTGTACATTTTTCCCTTCTCATTAATCAATGTGTCAGGCACAGTATGAAAGAATGGTAATTAAAGAGCTTTATAAATAAGATATTTTCTATGCACAAATTTCTAAACTAAACCCATGTCACATATTTCACTTTGGTATCATAAGAATGTTCATAAATGCATGCATATATATATACATCTATCTACGTGTGTGTGTCTGTGTGTACGCTATATATTCAAGTATGTTACCTCATATTTTACTAATAAAATGAGAGGAAAAGGTAGATCTTTATGACAAGAATATGAAACAGCATCCAAGCCCATTTATTTATACAGTCCTGTAGGAACTTCGGAATTCAACCTTTTCTTGTAACCTGAGGACTGTCACCTCTGTCTGGTACAGTGTGGCCTGGAAACCTCAAACATTACTGAGTAGCAGTAGTGTCACTATAGCTAGGTTTAATCCCATATGATTTAACTACAGAGTGATTGGCATTTACAGAACTGAAAACGAATGAAATTCATACTTATCATGAATAAGCACATAAACAGCACTAATGTTTAGGATTGTATTCCACATCTCATTGTAAGAACAAATGACAAACAGGAATTTTAACTGGATATATGTATATCGCAAAGATATTTCAAACACACTTAATACCAGCAACAGAGATTTGTTCTCATTTCTTTCATGTATTTTTACAGAAAACAAATTGTTCTGAACACACTTTTAGCACTCACCACTGTGTCGTATTTTTGAGAAGGCTTCAGAATTCCCCCATGGGAGGCAGCATGATGTCATTTTAGTTACAGCAGTAGTTTTTCCTGTTAGGAAGAAGTATACAGAGGTCTTCAGTAAATGAAGGAAAAAGATGCATGCTTATGATTCACAAATGGTGAGAAAAAAAAAAATCACCTGTAATGCTGTTTTTTAAGATTAAAAAAAAAATCATAATATTGATACCCAGAGAATAAATACATTATTCATAGTATACTGACTGCTGTCATAAACATTACTAACAATATTTATTCTTTACAGAGTGATCACTGTTACAAAAAGAGAATTGTCTTTAAGCCTATATACCACAAAAGTAGACATTTTGGGAAAAAAACCTAAGGCAAGTATTTCAAAACAAAATAAGAAAAAAAATCACCACAGAACCCTTGGGTATTTAAATATTTCTGTAAACGTATATTATACATATCCAGATATAAAATATTAAAATTTATTAGAAATTACTATTATTTATTCTTCCCTATGGATAATTCAAAACTGTAGCTTACACTTCAGATTACATTTTAATGGATAGCCTATTTATCAATAGTCTCTCCATTTTAGACGGGATACTTGGGTAGACTAAATATCAGTACTTATCAACAGTCTATGAGGACTATCCTGAGACACTGCAATTTAAAACTCAAACTTTAATAGTGTTAAGAAAATTATTTCAAGTAATTTGCATAGGCTCCATGACTATTTTAGCTGAAATATTTCTCTTCCCTCAAAGGTCAGCCGAGTTAATGTTATGGCATTTATAGCAGCACACATTTTGTAGGAGTAATTCATGCACTGCTTTGTATATTTTTTCTGTATCTCTCTTAAAGTATCAAGGCACTTTGTAACATTTATTCTTATTTTTATTTAAGTTGGTCAATGCAGAGAAGCATTTTTTGTAAATAATACCATTTCAAAACAAATTACAGGAGCAACAGTGAGGTCATCAATTATTCCTATTAGCTTCCTAATATATCGAGCAAACTTGTAATTTCTGAAAAGTCACACACAGTATTTTGCCACAGTACAGTGCCTATTAACACTGTAGAAACATTTCTGCAATACGCTGACAGATATGACAAATACGGACTCAATTATCCTAAAAGCCTTTTCCAGTCTAAACAATTCTGTGAGTTTATGATTCTGTGTTCCACAAACTTGTACAGTCTTCAGGGTCCATCTGGATGTTATTCATCAGTAGGAAGAGACATGACTTCCAGATAACTGATAAAGTATGGACTATCATCACAAACAACATATCTATACACACACATGCATATAAACACATTCTGCCTAAATATGTGTATGTATTTATACTGTGTTTTAAGAAATAAATTAGATTTTAGGAATAAGGATCCTAAGGATGACAGCACTGAGTTTCCATCTTGTATTTCAGGAAATTTCTTAACACTATTTAAAGAAAAAAATCTAAGATTTTAGAGTTCATTTTTGACGAAACTCAGTGGCATAAATGAAATCAGGCTTTATCACTTATTTGCTACTGGCAGATTCTGCATTCTTAATCACACTGAATAACTCTTTCTCGTTAATATTTCGACTCACTATAGCCAAACCACTCCCTGTTAGGTGCAATTCATTGTAACAGCTGCAAACACACACCTCAATTCTATGCAAAGACAGTGATTACCTTTATAAATCGCAAATCAATACCAGTAAATAGCTATCTGAATATACAACTGAAAAGGAGAAACTCAGGAATATGGAAGCAGAGCAAAATTCCTGATGAATAAGGAACGTGTGAAATACTCTAGCTAAACTGTGAAAGTGTCCATCTGGACACTTGCTGCCGGGTAAGCCTGGCAACACAGCAACTTTTCATACACACCCATCGAGGAATCAGATGTTGAAGTTTAGGGCAATCTTTATTCCAAGCTAGGAAAATCTCTTAAATCTCTCCACATGACAGTGGCACATTTACTGGAGATTTCACTGCTCATATAGACTTTGACAACCATTCCAATTCTCCAACAGTATTAGTATGTTATTAAACCTAGTCTATAAGAAATACAGAAGGATTTAAGGAACGGTTGGGCAGTGAAAATCTGTTAAGGCTAACACAGCTTCCCTCATCAGTCATTTTAAACCTGCATTTTTTTATCTCAGCAGCCTTTATAGCTTAATTCCTGCTACAGGAAGAGAACAAAACTCACCTTGGCTTTACTGGTAAACACGGGGATTGTATTTATCGTCTCTCTGTTGCACAAAAATAGTCCAGCTTTAAAGCATGAAAATGAATGAAGAAAGTGCTATTTGTGAACTAGCTTTTAAAGGTTTATTTTTATCCCTACGTGTTCATCCTTTTCACCTTCAATTTGTCTGATCTTCTAATTTTCACTGCCAGACTGATTTTAATTATAGATGACTATAGTTCAGACTTTACATATTTCAGTAAACCACATTGTTCTCTCTTGTCCATTTACAGATCATGTTTACCTTTATCTCTGTAATAGCCAAGTAGTCTCAAGAAAACAACTACAAATACTCCGTATTTGTGGCAACTGATTTCCTCAAAATTATACAATTTCAATAAAAATATTAAGGAAATTTGGAAGTCCTTCTAAGAATATTAAGGAAATTTGGAAGTCCTTCTAAGCATATTTTCCTAAAGTCTAAAAAGGTTTTCTCACCAGTCCACAGATTCATAGGTAACTTATATTTGATGTTGCTGTAATGACCCTAGTTTTAGTATTTAAAGTTTAAGCTTACTTAATTGGCTTGTTTCTCAGAATTATCACAACAACCTCTGATGCTACAGGTGATACAAGCATCTAAGACGGACATTCTGTCATTATATTTACATGGTTATTTCAGTCTCTACCTAAGAATTAAAATCTCTGTCTCATAAAAATTTCGGTTTACTTTCATTTGCTTTGGTTTGCTTCAGTATGAACATGATGATCCGCTCTCCCTAGCTACCCTCAAAACCTCTGAAAATGCTTGGTGATATGCAAACATAGGCTAAAAACATTAATTTAGTTGTTGATGCTCAGTTTCATTCATCACAATGAACGGACTTCTGTAGTTAACAGAACCTGCAAACAGGTTCATAATCTCTGAGAAAATGTACCATTTTCAATGCAATCTTAGCATTTTAAAATACATCTTTAAACCTGTATATTTTACAGTGTTTACATATTTTTCCCATTGATCCCATTTCATAGCAAGTTCTTTTGAACTTTTTAATAACAAGCTCTTTCCTCTGCTAAATTAAAGAATTTCATAAGTAGTGATACATTCCAGAGAAATCAAATATTCCAAAACTATAAATAGAAAATCACTGACTAGACAACAGGTAGATGCATATGGCCAGTTCTGTGACGTCCTCTCAGCATCAATAGCTCACCAGTCAGAATATCAGATAAGCAGATAATGTTATTTCAGTTGTTTATTGCCTGGACAGTTTGGGAGGAGGAGGTGTTCAGAAGTGGAAAGCCAGCTAGAGGTAGATCTCACAGCAGGAAATGAACACAGACAGCTAAAGGAGTAACAGAGATATGCAAATAAAATTAACTTTTTCTGTAATTTAGGTATTTGAAAGATAAATAACTAAATCTGACCTCAGGCTTCCTTTGTATTTAGTGCGGAAAAAACAAAACAAAACAAAACAGGCATTCAGAGTGGTAGAAGGCTTATTTCTCTCCAAAGAGTGTGGGCTTTAATTAAGAAAAACAAACAACCCACTTACCACATACACCAACCGAGCTAATACCGACTTACAGATATCTAAGAAATTAGTGGTAGTATCTTTTTTTCTGTACTTAAAACAATGTAAGTATCAGATAATGAAAAGGCAGTGAAATGCAACTTCTTTGCTAAATATGCAGTAACTCTTGGCCTAGAAAGAGGAAATTCACCAACAAGAAAATGTTCCCATTTCGGGGACCCATTTTTCAACTTCAGTCCAAAGCAGCACACCAGAAGACAGGAAGTCTCTCATCCACACACTCCCTCTAAATGAATATATTCCAAGTTGTATTCCTTGTCTTCAAGCAGATCAGAAAGATAAGGTGGAATCCGTGTTGCTTCTTTCTCCCTCTGGCATAGCAGTTTCCTCCCATTTCCCTGCTCACCTCTTTCTGCTCTAAATAGTCAAACCCACAAACCTACTTGTGCCTCTAGTCTTGATTCCTGCCTGTCCCATTAGGATTCCCTTGTGGTATGACACTCAGAAAAAGCAGAAAAAAAGAGACTGACACTCCTCTGAACTCAGAGGTGAGGGCCTGTATCCTCAGCCACAAGCAGCTAGAATATCCCACAGAACAGGTGAGTGGCTTCAGAAACTACAAGAAAAAAAGAGAATAGGGATGTATAAATCTGTGGCAAGGTCTACAAGGCCAGAAAATTCCCTAGCAGAGACCAGAGATGAACAGCAAAAGCGGTCAGAACAGTCTAACACAAATGACAACCAGAGACTGCTCTTCAGAGAAAACAGGCTGCTGCCAAACCTACAACTGCAGCAGCAGAGGAACAACAGCACAGAAACGGAAAGGCTGGGGCCGTATCCACAGGATGCAGGCTAAAGAGGAGAAATGAAGCTGTTTGTAAGGCATGGTGGCAGCTAGGAACAGGTGATGTGAATTTGCAGAGGTCCCTATTTTTTTCCAAAATGTACTAACATTTCTTGAAGAATCTTCTTGCCTTCAAATGTATATAGATACAAATCTCTGCTAGTAAGACTCGCAAAACACAGGTTTATTTCTCATCTAGGCTACTTCAGAATCACCATGAGCTATCTATTGAAAAATGATACCATGTGTGATACAGCAGATAAAGCAGAAAAGAACCCTCCTCATTAGAAGAATGAATCAGAGTAAATATTTGAATGGCATGTAATAAAGATTTCACTAGAATATTTGAAGATCTTTGCTATACCAACAAATGGAAATCCAAAGGATGAAACAATAACAATATAAGTACAGTGAAGTTCCAAACAAACCTAATAATTAATACTACCAGTCAAAAACTTGAAACACTCCAGAAAAAAAAATACACTGAGTGCAAAAATTTTAAAAAAAACACAAACAACAAACAAAAAACTAACCCAAAACACAACAAACAGGCTGGAAATAAAGATGTTAGACTCAGCTGAATCAAAACAAGACAAAAGAAATCTTCTGAAGAATTTGCAAACTGCTATGAGAAGTCAGGAAGAATTAAACTCATGAAGCCTGAGCCCAAAACAGCAACACACTAAATAAAAATGCTGATGATACAGAAGAGGGATTTACCATGTTAAGAAATTCTGAATGGTAAATGGAATGACAAATCCTCTCAGGGGAACTCTAGGCCAGAAAGTAGCAATGCCGAGAGAGCATGTAGAATAAGACATAGTAGAAAGAAGGACACAAGAAAGGCTAGGTCTAAGGTCAAAGAGAAGGGGAGAGAGTGCCAGTCCTTTGTTGAAAGAAAACGTTGGTTCTCAAGCCAGGGATAAGAGAAAGGCCAAGCCTAAGATTAAGGAGGAGGAGGAAAAGGAGGACAAGTCACAGCTAAAGGAGAAAGACAGCAGAAAGTGGAGGGCAATCCGAATAAAATAATAAAAAACCAAAAAGATTAAGGACAAACCCAAAGTCGAAGGAACAAAATCCAAAGAAAGATTCAAGACCATGCTGAGACATACTGAAGTTAAATATCAGTTCGAACGGCAAGAGCTCCGTATAATAACCCTCAAGGCTGTCAAGGTACAGTTCTCAGAGATTTTGGATAGGGAATCAGATGAATAGAAGACAGAATAAACCACCCAGTGGCATAAAGTTCAGATCATCTATTCAGTCCTCACTTCAAGAATATTGTTAAGTTTCCTTGGGCCTTGAAATACTATTTCTGTGTTTCTGAAACTAACAGCAAGAAATGTACCAAAAGGCACTTAAACAGCTATTACAGCAAGACTCTTGCTATCCTTGAAGTAATGCTGATTACCTGCATCACTTCTAAGTTATTATGGGTAAGGCAATTACCCTTGATGAAATCATATATGCCTCTCCGTGCACGAGCAAGCTCAGAAAAATATATCTGCCTTTCTCTTGTACAAGTTTTTTAAGAGACTAGGTAATTCAGGAAGAAATTCTCTTAAAATTTTCATAGCCAGAAAGACTGGAATGACTGAAAATTTATTCAATGAAAATTCATGCGTGAAAAGCTTCTCATAAGTGAAAAAGTTTTTATCTTTACACAAATGACATGTCAGATTCTATCACTGTTGGTTAATGCACAGTCAAAACATAAGACACTGAGCTCTTTTTCATATACTGTCCCTCAAAAAAAACAGTATAAAGTGAGAGAACTTGCAATCCTAGTCATCACATCAAAATCTGCACTTAGGTCTTTGCCTCTAGCTGCATAAATTTTCATTCCTGTACTATGTAAACATCTTTTTGATGGATAGGAGATGCACAGGGAAGCTATTCCAGTTCAATATTGATATAACTGAGAAGTTGCCAGGGATACAAGGCAGAGGGCCCCAACTGACGGGAACATCCCAGAAGTTCTCAGACATCCTTCTCTTGAAAACTGAGCTCTTACTCATTTTCAGTTTAACAGTGTTTCTCAGTTCTCCAGACTGAAATTAAAATGTTAGTAAACCAAAACAGAGAGTATGACCCACCTATATTATATCTCCAAAACAAATACTTGCAGAAAACCTTTCAGCCTTGCACATCTCCACGGGCACACCCAGCCCTGACCATCCCTGCCTGCTCCCCCCGGAGTTCCCTCCACCCTGCCCAGGGCCCAGGACCCCACACCAGGGCCATCAACTCCTGCCCCAGTGACGCCGCAGCAGGGCCAGTCTCCAGCTCTCACAGCCCTGCCCTGCCCGGCCATGGGCCCTGCTGAGCCAGGCTTGGCTCGTCCCCATGGAGGTGCCCAATGCCCAGGGCTGAGGCTGCCCCAGTGTCCCCCCGGCATTGCTCTTCTCCTGCCTGGGGGTGGGATGGACCCAGGCTGCCAAGCCCCGCCCTGCTGTCCTCCATGGGGAGGCCCCACTGCTCCTGGCCCCTGTGATGCCATGACAATGTAATGAAGTTCAGAACTGCAAGTGAAGTGTTGATGCAGCAAAAACCTCAACTTTAACCAGATCCATGATAAGAGACAAATGAGGAGCACATCTGTCTTACGGTAGCCATCATTCCACCTGTAACAGAATCACCAAAACTCACATCTCCTAAGTCCACAATGCGTTTTTTCCCAGCCACCTTCATGGAAACTATGTGCATCAAAAGCAAACAAATGCACAAACAAAACACCATACTAAACACTGCAGTAGAATAAACTCACGTAACCACTCTAGAATGGAAACAACTAGCTGCCACTGTGGGGGTTTTTTTAATAACGTTCCTCTATTACTGGAACTTTTCCTGTTTCTCCACCCATACTAACTAAAACCTTTGAGATAAACCTAAGCATTAAATTCCTTAACTCCAGTAAGTACTTAAAATTACGGACTCCACAGAGACTTGAATTTCACTGATACCTCTACATCTCTTCTCTGGACAAGCCTGCATTTTTTGTTACAGCCTATCTTCACAGTTTTTTACATGACTGAGCCATCTACTTAGCACATACACCTGCTACAGAGGTGCTGCCTTTCCAGTTGTCTAATTGATTAATTATTTTGTGAAAGGGATTCTCTCTACACTTCCTCAGGAGGTAATGCTCAGAATATTTGTTGCTAGTAAGTGTTCAGTGTAAAGTCTGATGATTGGTTTCAGCCCCTTGGGAGATGCTCTTTTGCATCCAGAACCGTGTGATAATAAGTAAAGTAAGTTATGTTAACTCTCTTGCTAAACTTTGCTGAACTTTGAGATCACCTAACTGAAATCTTAACCCGAGAACTTACCTTGCAATTGAATAATCCAAAAAGAAGAAAATTAAGTATGATTTTCGGCCTAGTAGAAAGCATTATATAAAGAATAGGCAATATGTTTATTGGTTCTATCTCTCTGCATTTTTAATTAAATAATCAGATTACAAATTACTCAAACTGCAATAAATATATAGAGGTGCTCATCACAGTCTCAGACCTTTTAGACATTGTAAAATCATAGAATCATAGAATACCCTCACAGTAAAGAATTTCTTCCTTTCATTTACCTTGAAATCTTAGCTTCTTCTGTGTCACTTGTCCCTTCTCCTTCCAGAAGGTATTTAATAACTTATTCCTCCTAAGTAGTTTTGTCCTGTCTAGAGATTATCATCATTATGGGCAGACATAATCACATGCTACATAGATCTATGGACTAAAACTCACAGAATTTAAACTGCAAAGAATGTGGTTTTCCAGCCTCCTTCCTTGTCTCAAAATGATCGTTGAAGACATGCCAGAGCAGGGCCTTTCCCTGAAGCACCATGCTGGTTGAGATGGCAGGAGGGTGACTGTCTGCCGATTGAGGGAATCGATGGCCGTGAGAAGGTCCAGGATGTGGTAGTATGTGCAGAGCCCCATCCCAGAGGGCAGAAAGATCGAGCATCAGTGGGGGATGCTCCAGAAGTGATCTGTGACTCCAAGGGACTCATGAGGAGGAAGAGGATTGCCTCCTGTGAAGTGGACACCACATGGCATGAAGAAGAGACTGCGAGGAGCTGCCTTCCTCAAGGAAGACCTGCCATGGACAACTAGTAGTGGCCAGATGTACTGCACTCCCCACCCCCTGCACCCCTTGCACTGAGCAGGGGGCAGGAGGTAGCCAGGAAGATAGGAGTGGAGGGGTGGGGGCAAAGTGTATTTAAGATTGGGTGGTATTTAGTGATGTATTCCTCTCACTATCCTACTGCATAAATGGTGGCAGTGAATTAAATCTAGTTTTTTCTCCCCAAGACCCTCTGGTTCTTTACCAATCATCTTAAATGGTAGATTATTATCCTCCCTATCCTTAATCTCAAACCGTTGAGCTTTTTAGTTGAATTTTTCCATCACTGTGGAAATGGGGGTGAGGCGAAGAGTGAGCTGGAGACCGTGTGTTTTTTTGTCCCAGTCAGCTCGAACCACAACATATGGATTCACCAAGAAGAGGACATACTTTATCAACTTGATAAACTATGGTAAAACAATTGGCTTAGTAAATGAGGGGAGAGCAGTGTATATTGTCCACCTGGAGAAAGTCCAGAAATCAGCTTTTCACACTGTTTCCCGTAAGATCCTCATAGAGAAGGTGATGATTTCTGGGCTGCAGGAGTAGAAAAATGCTCAGGGGGATCTTCTTAATCTTTATAAATACCTGAAAGGAGTGTGCAAAAATGACCAGACCAGGCTCTGTTCAATGGTGCCCAGTGACAAGACCAGAGGCAGTGGGTACAAACTGAAATACAGGAAGTTCCTTATGAACATCAAGAAACACTTTTTTACTGTGAGGGTCAGTGAGCACTGGCATAGGTTGCTCTGAGAGGTTGCAGAGTCTTCCTCCTTGGAGCTATTCAAATGTTGTCTGGACACAGTCCGTAGCAACCAGTTGTAGGTGTCTGTGCCTAAACATAGAGGTTGGACAAGATGATGTCTATAGGTTCTTTCCAACCTCAACCAGACAGTCATTCTGTGCTTCTGTGATTTGTAAATATATGTACCCTTTTTCTAAAGACAGAATATGTCATCAAAATCAGAAGAAGCCAGACTCCTCCTGCAAAGGTTATAGCACATGTTAAGGGTTTGGTTATGTCCAACTCATGCCAGTAAATGACTTCACCAATTACTCAGATCACTATTTCTCCTCATGCAGCAGTGTCATTTGGCATTAGTAACTGAAGACCAGCTTGGCCTTTAATCTCCCGCATCTCAGGTGAGTATCTTTGTGCAAAGCTGAGCAAAAGCCTGATTCAAGTCAAGTAGGGATTGCTGCAGTCCTTTTTCTCTGGGAGTTGTTCTGTTCCCACAAGAGACGAAGGAGTAAGTCTTTCCCACTTTATTTAAATCATGATACAGAACCACCTGGGTACCAATGGAAAGTCGCAGAGTCAGAACAAGGGGAAAGAAACAGCTCCATCTTCTTCCAGCACTACAAAGAACTCGATGACATGAAATGGGATATGTAGGCACCCTTACACCTCTTGTAGCCTCCCTGTCAAGAAGAGGAAAGCTCTTAAGGCTCTTTCTGGCAACCATAGCCAAATGGCAAACGCAAACACATTTGAAACACACAAGACTGTGTTTCCAATGACTGTTATGAGAGCCCTTCTTAAGTTTGCAAGCTCTGTCTCTATTCTTTCAGCTAGACCTCATTCCCACAGTTGTCTACATCACAAGGCCTCCTTGTAAAATCACAATTCCTTTCCTTTTCATGTAGGAGGGGTTTTCTTCCAACAGATAAAATAACTGTATGTCAGAATAAACAGGAAAAGAGCAGCAAAAGGAAGTACTGAGCAGTTCCAGATCGTGGCTTAACCTGTCCACAGGCTAGTTTGCCCCAACTATTCCAAATCCAACCCCAGTGTGCAGACTGAATACAGCCAAAATTTACTTTGGTAACGAAGAGCAATAGAAAACTACGCAGAATCTGTATATAATGTCCCCATTTCTCTTCCCTCAAATTCAATGAGGAGAAGAGTCTTTTGGTGGAAACCTTTCTTCCTCTATTCAAATTTCATTCTGGCTTATTTGGGAGGTACTTGCAACTACCCATTTTCCCACCTCTCACTGTCTATTTTCAGGAAAGTTTGGGCAGTTTACCAAAATCATGGTATATAAAAAAGCAGTATTTTAAAATGTCTATCCTTTTTCACAGCCAAAATGTAACATAACAGCAACGATGGCAGCTGCTCCCAGCATTACTATGGGAGTGCATAAGGAAACTAAAAGAGAAGGAAACCTGTCTTGACAGGAACGTCATGACTAACTCCATCACCAGAAAGCCAATTTTTCCCCTCCCTCCCGTGAATGTTTTCAAGTTCATGTTGTTTGCTGTTTAACAGTAAGAATGCCAACCTCTTGACTAGGGACTAGTGGATTATGACATTCCACCTGAATTTCAAACAATTTCTTTTCTTGAAATAAAAGTTCCAGTTTCTTTCAATAAAGGGAACAGTAACTATTTTCTTCTCCTGACACCCCTTCTCCATAATTATTGCTTAAAATACAGCAAGGCTGTATCTTTATAAACCCATTATAACCAACCTCACCTCCTGATCTCAAGAAGCAAAATGAAGCAGGGACAGGGGGTGAGACGGATTTTTTGGGACAGAATGCAAAAAGTAGGATTTGACACCTGCAGCCCAACCTCCCTCTTCATTACCAAATTACTCTACTGTCAGCTGAACAATGTCAGGCCCTGTAGCCCAAGTGGCAACAGGCCATGGTGAGTCTTGAAAGTTTGACTTTAAAATGTTTTGCAGAAGATGTGGTAAATGTTGTACTTAGCATTGTATGTGTTTTGACATTATTTTCCTATAACTTACTGTTTTGTTAGGTTTATTTTATTCTTGATGCACAAACTTCAAGAATATGTATTTCTCCTAAGAAACCTTAAATATGTTACTTTTTTAATTAGGATTATCTTTTTCATCTGAATTATACCTGCAGACTGATTTAATATGAATAACAAAGCATATAACGATTCAATTCATCATTACCATTTGCTACATCTTCTACAGTGCAAATTACTTTGATTATTTCTCTCTCAACTAATTTTAATTTGCTGGATATGCTAAAGGCAAAAAAGAAAAGAAAAAAGTTTATATCTGTCAATTTTCAGAACTGATGCAATGATGTCAGGACTTTCTCTTTGTCCCTCTCCTGTTTTTGAATATTCTCTTTTAAAATGGATGCCTTCCTATCTGTGCTTACATATACTCATTTACATATTTTTACTGTTGCAAACAAATCTTAGACAAGTACCATTGAGGCAAGAATTTAGTAGAGAACTCTATGTGCCTTCCTTGCACTTGATGACTTGAGGCTATCTTCAAACCATGTATAACAAGTGAGATTGTGGCCCTAAACCCTTTCAATAAGTTTGGTATATTTGAAAGATATTTGTGCAATAAATGCATTTTGTTTCATGCTTCTACTAAAAATTAAGTTGAATGCAGAAGTTAAATTATTAATTATAACTTAATCATTCATTATAATTGTATTACACTGAACGAATCATGTAGGAAATGTTAGATAAAGGTTAAAAGTGATGACAGATTCCTGCAACACACGTAAGAGATGCATGAGCCCCTGACATTGGATTATTTCAATCCTCAGCTGATCAGCCACTCCATGTACTAACCCAATCTAGTAGATTTAGAAATCTCCAAAATTAGCACCAGACAGTGCAAAATAATCAGCTGAAAAAGCTAAAAATAAACACAGTAATAATAAAGGCCCTTAAATTTCCCCAGTGAGGGAAATCAGTATGTTGGTAAATTTATTTAAACTCCATTATATGAACTGAGGAAGTTGCCTAAAATGTTTCTAGTGTCTTGAAATATTTGTTGAAGATTCTAAAGCTTCCCAAAAGTCTCATAAATCCTCTCTTGTTTCCCATCAGAGCGAGAAATTAAAAGATTTCTCTCAGTGTAGGACTATATATAAAGTCATTGTTCTGTATTTCGAACATTCTGTGTTCTGCTAGACCTTGCTTGCTCAAGGCTGTCAGTCATCTTTAGACCTCCTGCCTGCAACAGCAATAGGTTATATCATATGCTGTTGCTTACAGGTCATAACAAAAAACAAATTTGTGATTGTCATGATTACAATATCCCCACTCTCCACTTTTCTGGTTGAGAAGATAATTGCTTCTCTCTGTCCTGCTGTTACATGAAAAAACAGAGATTTTCAGGAGTGAATGAGTTATGAATATGTTGGTCTTTTTGTATTTTAGTGCCAAAAATCAAAGAAAGGCTACAGCTGCTTTGAGCAGAAACTAAAAAACTGATCCAGAGCACTCTGAAGTTAGTAAAAGCCCTCATGAGATCAGCAGACTGCAGAAGTCAGTCCAAGTATCCATGTCTCATATTTGCTGTCTCATACTTGACTGCAGACTATTGGACACAAAATTCTGAGAGGAAATTCTGACAGGACATAGGTAACTATATTCAGTGGTAGCTGCTACTGGAGAATTATATATCACACTTAAGAGCATGATTGTGACAGCAGTAACTATCACAAAGTCTCAAGCACAGCACTAAAGAGAAACGTATTTTAGAAGTCTCCTGCCTAAAGGAAAACTGCTGCCATTTTGCAAACAGCAAGACAAATTTTACCTCAAAAAGCTGTAAGAACTGATGACATACCCTGACTTTCTTAGAGAAACAATGATAAATCTGACCAAACTGGTATGTCGCCTACTACACTGCAGTACTGTGCAAAGACAACAGTTCAAGTCCCAGAAGCTGAATGTCAAGAGGACTTTCTGCCTGAGCCAAGCACTCAGAATCTGGAAGGCTGAACAGCACTACGTGCTCCTACATGTACTGAGCCCAGCTCTTCAAGAAACTTGGAGTTAGGTGTTGCATGGTGCTCCAAAATTTTGCAGAAGCATTTCTCTAAGTACACACGGACTCCAGAAACCTACATGTGCAGGCAGTATTAATATGGAGGATAATGGTAAAGTGGAAGCTCACATCAAGCAGCTAAGTGGCCTGATTTTCAAAAGCTTTGAAAACTAATACCTCAGAAGACCCCTCTGGTGTCAAATCACTGCAACAATAAAACCTTTGTGTTTCTTGAGCAGTGAAAACTCCAAATATTGAGTATGCTATCTTTCAAAAAGTAAATTTCTACTTGTAGGAAAATTTCTCACCATAGGCAACTATGCTAACAAAGATACTCTGCATGGAAGTAACCATCTGAAGTTTTTACAAATACACTGGGTCTTCCACTAATACATAATCTATATTACAAAGGCATAAAAGCATTGCAAATCACAGATCTTTTTCATTCTACTTTCCTATTAACCTAAGGTGCAATTGATACTCACAGATGGACAAGTGATAAATGCCTTTGTTGTAGTCATCAGCTAGTTTTAGTGAATAATTCAGTTATTAAATATCCTCACAATAGTAAAAAATAGGACACCATGGCAAAAGCTTGTTGTTGTTTAATAGACTTCTAAACTTCTCATTACTTTAGAGAAGGCCTTAATTTTTTTCCAATTTTCTCAGAAGCTGAAATTGAACTTGAAATATTGAGAAGAAATCGTATCTATAGAAAACACAGATCACTTTCTTTTGAAATGAGATTCTTGTTATGTAATTACTTCCAAACATATTAACAGAAATTGTCACTATCTGATTATCTATACACAAAGCAATGCTATTCTTTCACTCAAGAATATGACTGGAATGTATGCCATCACAAAAACAGACCTCCCTAGCTGGTATTCAAGAGACAGATGTTCACAGTAAATGAACCACTACAGATGGCAATTTTTTATTTTCTTTTTAGAATTTGTTTACATTTGTTTCATTTTTTTTAAAATCACTCAAAAAAAGGTATTCAAGATTATCAAGTGGATATGTAGAATCTTTTGTTTAGCAATAAAACCCAGATATTTGAAAGAGCTGAAGAATATATACACATATACACATACATACTAATTTTTATTAGAATTTTTTTATTTGAACAATAATTTTAACATGTCTTTCCTTTTAAAAATAATCCAAATATGTTTAGTTTTTTAGCCCATTTCATCTGCGAAATATTAGCTGTTGCTGATGAATCAAGAGACCTGTGCTGCAACAACCACTATATTAGCTATTCCCTTGTTTGGTACCCTCTCATAAAATTTTAAAGTAGAATTGAAATATTTGTCATTAATTGGAGTTATATAACATGCTCAGCCATGTTTATAAATAATTAAGCTATTCTTCTGCTTCCAAATTTTCATACAGCAATTAATTCATAATGCTAAGAAAAAGTTTGGGGCTTAGAACATTCAGCATTGGCTAGAAATGGAAATTGCTGTTTCGAAAGCTGCTTTTGGAAGTTTGTATTTCATGTCTTGAGTTAAATACATTTAGACAGGCACCTCATGTGGAGATTTTCCTTCTGAAATAGCTATGAAATTTCCAGTGACTATACTGTGAACTTAGTCCTTTAAATGTAAGGGTTCTACCCTGCACATTACCACACTCAAAAAATTCAACCATCTCTACTCTTTTCTGCTTAGCAAAACTTGCAAAGGAGTAAGAGATGGTAGCCTCAGTCCTTAAACCTCTGCCACAGTAAAACATATCCATTATAATTATTTCAAATAGATGCTATGCCTACTATATTTTTTATCACCTCATTTAAATTCAGAATAATTGAAAATCCAATGAAACACCTCCACACATTTTTTTCAAGAGTATGTCCTGCATGGAGCATACTTGTAGATACCCGCACATAAAATACTCTCTTTCTTTCATCTATCATGATCTGCATCCATCATAACTGAGTAGATGCTTTTTTTCACATATGACTAATACTACTGAATGACAATGCTGGCTGGAAGAATCAAGTTTCTTGACACCAACAAGCCACAGCAAACTGAAAAACCTGCTAGCACGCAAAGAAGTTCAAAAAGGACGCTAGTCTGACCATTCAGGCCTCTGATATGTGCAGTAATAATCTCAAATTAAGGCTAGACTAGCCTAGGTATCGATGGCATGCAAGCATGTCAGACATCCAACACTCCCACACCCTTATAAGGAAAATGTGTTTGAAAATTACACAAATGGTCAAACGTCAAGAATGCTATTGCCATGAAAAGAGCAATCCTTTATGTTAAAAGCAGACCCGTAAGTTGATATAAGAGAAGCAACAATGAAGCACAATTGTAAGGTTTCACCTGATCAAATGAATTTGTTACTCACAAACATTAATCACAACTGTGTAATCTCATTCTAAAGAGGATCTTAAAAGAAGTCAAATTGCATCCCAAAGTTCTTATTTCTTCCCAGAAATTGCAATGAGAGCCTAGAAAAACTAGTTTGCACACAACTGTCTATGGTTTAAAAGCAGAGCTCTGTGGTATGCAAGATGAATCATCCTACAGGAGACTCAAACACGGTCTTTCCTTAAAACTTCAGAAAAATCTTAGCAATCATCTGTACACACATTTAACGATCCCACTAGATAGTTACTCTTGTCAGCATCTGATAGCATCTAGACTCAAGGAAGAGCAAAAAAATTAAAGTGTGGTTATAGTTTTTCTTACTTAAAACCAAAACCCGATGTATTTCCAAGAGATTCAAAATTATGGTACTGGTTTTCAGTGGCATCTGAGCTAAACTAGTGGTATAAAAGGCTGATTTACGAAGTAAAAGCAGACAGATAGATAGTTGGCAGAAAGAGATGCTCATTCACTAGCAGGAAAACAAATGAAATGCAGAGGCTGTTGGTGTCTCCCATCAAAGTCATCTTCACTGAACTGGGTGTAGGAAAAAAGAGTCAGCTTGACATTTCTGTCATACAGCTCAGCACATGTAAGAGTGAATTGATTATCTAAATTACATGGGCCTAAAAATACAATGCATATCTTCCTAGTTCTCCCAGTTTGTAGGTATTTGGTACAATTTTTTTAACACAACCTTACTGAAAACATACACAGTTCACAGTGGGAAACATAGTAGCAGCCTGCAAGAATCATTCACCAAATGCTAATAACTTAGTGAAGCATATTGAAAAATAAAAGTGGCTTTTTGTTGGATTTTTTTGGGGGAGTTGATTCTTTATTTTGGGGGGATGGCGGTGGTGGTGGTTGGTTTTTCCCCAGTTCTTATGTCAGAACAGTCCAGAATCTACACAGTCACAATCTCTCAGCTTCTTCAGCTTGCATCAACCAACCTCTAGGACTAATTAGTCTGAGACATTCAGCTACTGGACAATTATCTCACAGTCTAAAGTAGTTACTTGGACTATTAAGAAACTTTTGCATTCCTTCAATGCATAGCTTTTTTCAGAAAAGAAAAGTGTAACTAGGTTTAAAGATGTGATAAAAAAATCTGCCACTGTTGGGATTAGTTTGGAAGACTAAATCAGCTGATACCCAGCTCAAGAATTTCTGTGGGCATTGCTGTTCACCACTACAAAAGCCAAGCTCATGAAGGATAACTCTGTACTCCCTGTCGTGGTACCTCAGCTTCTAATGAATTTAGCCATCTGATCCTGCAACACCGCTCCTCAAAGTACAGCCCTCCTGAAGGTGGCATTTCTGGGAACAGCACCAAGATATGACAGCAATCACTGTATGTGTTGTTAATGCCTGTGGCTAGATTTTGTTTTTTGGAATACCTTGAGACATTGACTAATGTGCATGTTGGGCATTTCTTGTAGTGATTTACAAAGTCACAGAGCATCCAGATACATCACGGCAACTATTGCTTGAAAAATAATGTTGTCTTTGGAAGAGAGGACACCCTTCCTTCCAAAGGATATATTATGAAATAATAGAAGTTATAATACAAAGTCACCTCATACTTTGAAACAGTGCACAATCAAGTACTGGTCCCTGTTATAAGAATACAGTAAAACATAAGGCAAATTCATTTTTTGTGTGTGGTGTGTGTGCATGTGCATGTGTGTGTGTGTATGTGTTAAAAGATTACTAAACAGTTTAAGAATAAACGTATTATACTGTTAAGCTATGCCTTTGCCTAGAGCAAGACCCTTTGAATTCTCCCTTTTTGAGGAAAAAGGCAATATTCAGGGGAAAGTTTTAAGCTACGTCTACATGATCCTAATTTTTATATCTCTGATGTTAAGCCTAAGTGATCTAATAGGAATTTTTGATTCCTGAATGCTGTTAAGGCATGTCTTGCCTTCAGTATGCAAGCACCTCAGCCTCACTAATGCCAAGGGTCTGCAACTTGCAGCTCCAAGGATCTGCAGTTTGAAGCTCTGTAAGCTTTCCCCTAAGCCGTTGAGCAGTATTTTCCAGAGCCTCCATAGAAGTGGTTTGGTTTTTTTTCCTTTGATGTTCTCAAACTCTAGGTCTTGCATTGTTATTTTCACAGTCTTGCAACTGCAAATCCCATAGTTTTACTACGGTTGGCACACATGGAAATGACTACCACTACAGTAAGAATGGTGCCTCTTTTTCCCGTCCTCCTGCATCAGCTTTCCTCACCTTTTGTTCTGTAGATTTTAGTTTAAAAGAGAGCAAACAAAGAAATAGTGCACAGAAAAAGACTGTAGTCATTTAAATACTTAGTGAATATTGTCCAATAATACATTTTAATAACTAACATGCAACACTTGAACTTAAAATTACCATACTCCAATCAGCACTAAGAGCATCAAGTATTGAAACAACCAGTGGGAATTTTCATATGGTCTTTGAGTAGCAAGTGCGAGGGTAGAAGCATGTCAAAAAAATTCACCAGCTTTGTCATCGTCACTGTTTCCTCCTGCTGCATCAGAGAAAAAAAACAGAGAAATATGCTCATCAGGGACTCCCGACCATTGCCACTGCTTTTCCTGGCCTGCCACAGGGAAGAGTCTGTCCTTTTCTTTCCGCTTTCCCACTTGGTTCCTATTTTTCTTGTATTGTCTGACTAAAATAACATTAATCATTAGACCACACTAATAAAATTCTGCGTACGTAAGCCCATCTGACCTTCCTGTTGTCTAACAATACTTATGAAAATCTAGAATTATAATTATTTCCTATATCTCTAGGCTGCCAGCCCAGGAAAAAGAAAAGAGCTGAAATCAATTTACTACCTTCTAAATCATGGTGGATAGGCAAGAATGACTTCTGGCATGACTTAAGTCACATCCAGATCAGAGAACCTAGAAGCATTTCCCGTCTGAGTGCTGGAGCTATATCCTGATTCTGTACTTGAGCAAGGCTCACCTTCCTACCTTCTCTCCTTTCCAAAGAAGCCACCTTGTTCATTTTGGAAGCAGGACTGTGTGGTGCTCCAAGTTTGGGGTTTTGTCAGCCTAAATAACGGAAAACCACTTCCCCTCCTACACAACATATGACAAATCAAAACTGAATAAAAAAATAAACAGAAAAACAAGTTATTCCTTTGCTCTCCTCTCCCTTCCCAAAAAATCTATTCTCAGAAATATAGGAAAGACTCTGAAAAGCATGTAACAGTCTAGACAAGTCTGGATTCTTTATCTTTTTCTAATCTATCCTATTTATTTTTTCTGGGAAAAAAAACATGTATGGTTTTGCAAATAAAGGCAAAATATTGTTTTATTAAAAAATTAGTTCTTCAGCCAAACTTTTTTATCAATCTTCTCTAGAAAACCAGCTCCTTACTTAAAATTGAGTGCTTATTTATTCACAGAAAGTATGTACTATAAATAATGAATCCTGGAGCATGCCAGAGCAGAAAAAGAAATTGGTATAAGGTAATAAAGTATGTTGTAGTGGATTAATTTTTCTCCTCTATTTGATTTTTCATCCTCCTGTACATGAAACTTCTACCCATCTAAACACAAAGTCTGAGCATATACTAATGTTAGTATGGATTCAGAATTTAAAACATTTCCACTTGACTTTAAATTCTGATAAAACAAAATCTTCCTGTTTAACACGAATTATCTAAATGGGATGAATAAATTTAAAAGATAATCTTATCTCTAAAAATCACTTGCTTAAGTTCTATGCTTATTTATACACAGTGAAATGTGTGTCATGTTCAAGAATCTCATTTTCACCACCTCCTGTCATTCACCTCTATCCTACTCTTTAACTTTTCAGAGTCACAGTGTCAAGAAGGTTAATGCAGTTACATGAATTTGTGATGGACCATTTCACTCACATTCACTAGGGCAAACATATATGGCTGCCTGGTAAACAATTCACTCCACAGAGAATAAGCTCTTCTTAGCCGAAAAGAGACCTCTGCCAAATTAATACATTAAATGATGAGATGTTAGCTGCAAACAGAGAGGAAAAATCCTGGAACCTGACCATTTCTTTTAAGTACTAAATTAACACTTCAAGACACTGAAATATTAGGCACAGTGCCACTGAGGACAATGGTATAAACCATTGTAAAAACAGTGTTAATGAGATCTTAGTCATGCTTGTAATCTTTCAAATATACAGCTCAGAGTAAGCGAAGAAAAACAGATCTAAAAATGATGATGTGCACATTATGTCCATTTACGTTTATAGAGGAAGCTTGTTTATTAAGGATATGAAAGAAAGGCTAGTACTCTGTATACTTTGAGGAAAAACTGATTTCTTCTGGCTGCTTTATGTCTCATCAAATATTGACTATGTTAAAAGACAACATTCTGGGCTAGGAAGAGGTACACCAATTCTATTTTTTGATCAGAGGAAAGATTTGTAACTATGGAATATAACTTAGATATGAAGTAATGTTAAGGCAGCCCCTGCACAGACTCTTCATCAGCTATTACATTAGCATCTTTGAGTGATGCATATGAGTAGGATGAAGATACATTTTACCCTAATTTTCTTTCCCCCATTCCATGTATCGTGACAGAAACATCAAAACCCACATAGTTTGTTAAGCCTGCCTTTATATAATCAGAGGTAAAATTCTCCATATTCTGCATACACTTCTCTGCAAGACTAATTTCTTTGAGGAACTGCAGGAATTTGCCATACTGGAAAAAACAAATAAACAAAACTGACAAAGTAGAAAAGAAAAAGTAAATCTCAAAAAAGCTATGTGTTTTAAATTAAACAGAAAAGATAATTTATTGTGTTTCTTGGGAAAATAGGATAAAAAACAAATAAACAAACAAACTATATTAAATAGAAATATATTTGGTGATGATATTGCTGGATACAGTTTCCTTAAAAAACAATAGTGATATTCTAACAAAAAGCTTTATTTGAACAAAAAACATTTTAAAAGATTATTCAGAAGAAAACACGCTCAATTTCAGACTACAACCTACATCTACAGAGGTGCTGATGATACTAAGAATAATATTTGTACCTTAACCCATATAGTGAGCTTAATTCTAATAAATTGTACTCCCTCAGATTAAATAAAAATCTCATGTGCAAAAGCATCACCTTCTCTGGTAAATCTGCTGTGACTCTTATCTCGCTACTATAAGCTCTCCAGAATTCAGTATTTGAAATGCCACTCCTTTTAGTACTTTACTTTGTATGCTCCAGTATGTCTACTGTCCCTACATGTCACTCCTGCATTCATAGAATCATAGAATGGCCTAGGCTGGAAGGGACCTTAGAGATCATTTAATCCAATCTCCCTGTCACGGGCAAGGACGCCACCTCTCGACTAGATCAGGCAACACATGGGGTCCGAGCGGGGATTGAACCCGCGGCCTTGGTGTTCTCAGCACCACGCTCTAACCGACTGAGCTAAACGGCCTCCTGCATTATCATAGGTTCTTTCAGGAGTGTCCTGTACCCATTTTGAGAGTCTACCAAAACTAACTTCTTACCTTGTCCCATTCTCTCTTCTCCATTATTTATTTTTTGTTTTTTCTGCAAAAGACAGTCATGTCAGCCTTCCTTTGAAACTGGCAATCTATCTGCAACTCATTGCCTGTTTACAGTCTTTGACAACTATAGGCATCTTGAGGCTATGAGAAGTAAGAGACGGAAAACACCACATCCAGTTACAGACCACAAATAACAAAGGTCATTTAAGAGGCATCCTCATCGTGCACAGAGGAAAAGGTAAGAACTGAAATAAGCAGTCTCCTCATTTTAGACATAATTATGCTCAGTGCTTAGCTTTCAGGCCTTAAGAAGTAGAAGTGGCATTACAAATGTTATCAGTGCTATTAAGAAACCCATAAATTGTCTTCCAAAAGGGAACTTGGCCATATTTCCACCATCTTTATTGATGCTCCTTGCTCCAGACACTATCTTTTCCAACTTTTTATGTTTTAGTTCTTCTTGAATAAACCAGCTCTAATGTTTCAGAAAGCAGTGAAGTATCAAGCCTAACCAAATGGCCACCCTATCAGGGTAAACAGAAACTGAAATTTACCAGAGAAGGATGTTTCTGCAAAGTGTTATGCTCCAGTGATCATTTACTCATGTACCAAATGCAAGATTTATTTAGCTTTCCACTCTTAGCTAACAGCTAAGAGAATTCAACACACTACTACCACTATTCCAGCTGCTCCCAACTCCTGTCCTTTCTACCTCATTGCTAATATAACTTCTACATATCTAATGTAATTTCTATTGCCAGAACGAGAAATACTCCACAAAAGGCACTCAGATTCAGCCTAACAGAACAGCTAATGCAAAAAACCCAACAGATAATGAGGTTTTTGCTTTAGTTATTGAAGCCATCATCATCATATTGACCAGTATTACACCTTTAATAAGCCATGAATAGAAGAAAGCACTTCCATTCCACAGGATCTGGGATGCTAAGACAAATTACAAAGTTACAGGAAAAGAAGAAACAGACACACACACACAAAAAATCAACCTTGCAGGAAAGTCAGAAATACAGAAAACGAAATATTCTAACTACATGTTCTAACTTCAGTTTTCTGAAGCCAAAATCTTAGAAGAGACAGATTTTGGCAGGAGGACAGTTCACTAGGACATCTTTATTTCCACAGCAAACAAGGAAAAGAAAACACAGACCTACAATTCTGAGGAAAAATACAAATTTGCTATAGTAGCGCAAATGAAGATGGGGTATCTCTTTTAGTGAGGAACTACTTTTGCTTGTGCTTGGATGCCAGTCCATGACCATAACAACTGAATGTAAGATAACGGGGCATGCTAACTGCACCATTAACCCACTGCATTTCAGTAACATCTCACCTCTGTATGAAATCAGGGCAGACAAATCAACACAGCATGCCTTTAGCAGTCACATAGTACAAAACTCTTACTGGTCCTTCTGATTTACTCTGTTCTTCAAATATAAGTGCTGGCTGGCCTGCAATATCAAATTCCTAAAGCACCATATCTGAAACATCTATATGTAAAGATGACATCAAACTAATATAAACACTAAACATTTATCTTCAAAAATCATAATTCAAACACAGTTCAGCTAGAAGATTTTGAGAAAAAGATAGAAAAAATGTAAGATTAAACAAAGAAATGTCTTTATAACTGTTGACCTGCTTACACTGAAGCAGTAAGTCCATCTATCCTGCACTATAACCTGTGCACCTGAACTAAAGCAAAGACTTATCACAATGAGCATGAAATTAATACACTAGCTCTTCCCTAAGGAGATCTCCTCCAGCTCCATGATTAATTTCCAGTTATGCCAACTGCTATTATTTAATCTGTCAAAACCAGTGGATCTGCATCATCTGTCCCCTCATTCAACACCTGCACATTGGAAAGCACACACACTGAACATTTCTAATTTGGGCAGCAGACCTACTGCTGGCTGCGTTAATAAAAATTCACAGCCGCGGGCACCACAGCTCATCTGTCCAGCTGTGCATAATTTGCAGAAAGTTCTACTTCCCTCTCAATCCACTGTGCACTGAGAGCTTATCTTTGCTTTCATGTAGATGGTGCAAAATGCAGTAGGTAGACATTATAATAATTACATTAGTGATAGAGATATATTTGGCTTAGGAGACTCCAGCCAACAAATCAGTGACTATGTACTTGATGGAGAAGTAATACTGATTGATGACTGTTGCTTTGAAATACTGCATTGAACTATCTGCTCTAAAGTTTGTGTGGTGTACATCTCATACAGCAATAACTCACTAGCTGCTTCCTCTGGTTGTTGCTGTAATCTTTATTTTTTAATTTTTATTTGCTTGAGACATCCCATGAAAAGCACATACAGTCCTATTACCTTACAAACTTCAGAGACTTTTTGCAATGGCAGATGTACCAAAGATTTACATGGGCTTCACCTCTTCTTCCATAATTCATTTAGAATATAGTAGAGGATTTTTGCCCTTTTTTGTCACAATCACCTACAAAATAACACTGAAATATATGATCCAAAAACAGTACAACTGAACATCCAGGGAGATAACAAACATAACACAACATTAACATAACAACGTAACACATAACATGTTACAAAGCTAGTTTGGAGATAAGGCAAAAACTGTCTCCTCAGCACAACCACAGATAATGAGACGACTGCACAGAAAGGTACAAAAACTGGATGTGTGCACTCCATCAGTTTGGTTACTAACAAATACCCATATTCTGTTGCAAAACAAATCCAAGAAACTTCAAGAAGAAAATGCAGAAAGTTTGTACAACCAATTGTCTTTACAAACACAGTCACCAACAGAACTTGAATTGAGCCAGTATACGTTCTTGTACCATTCAAGATACTTTTCTAGTGTGTATAAACATCCACACCTCTAACATGCTCTTCGAGGAAAGGATGGAGGTGCATTATTTCTCAGAGCCTACTGCTTTATTTCTCAAGCAAAGGTTTGAAGGCAATTTCATTAGCAGAATTTAATATGAAGTTGGGAGAAAACTTTTAACCTGTATGATATTGCCAGTTCTATGCAAATACACTAAATTCTACTCAAATACTACTCACTTACAGGACCTAAAAAAAGCCTTTTGAAATAAAGAGGAATCTTCGCACTGAATCCAGCAAGACCTTGTCCCATGACACTGATCTGTCTATGACCTGTAAATTTCAGCCTTATTACACAAGTCTGTTAATATTAATGGTTTATGTTATATCCAGTAAGAAAACAAGTAAAAATTTATTGTATGTTAGACAGCATATGGCTTATATCTTACTTAGTCCCATATGAAAATTATACTAAATTTGTTTATTTGAAAAGAAAGATCTGGAAGCTGTTCATAGTATTTTAAAAAAAAAGTAGAATCATATTTCATATAAGTATATTCCCTATATAATTTTCAGGAAAATTATTTGTATATGCCTATGTGCTTGAAAGAGATATTTTATGGATAGGTGTTATAGATTGGCAGACTAAAGTAAATAAAGTAGTAAAGAGAAAGGAAAAGAACTTTTATTTATTTTTGAAAGAGAATTTTTAAATTAATAATTATACTACTGAAAAATTTGAAGTAATTCCCTGCTCTTTTAAATAGCAGAATTCTGCACAGTGTATGCAAACAACTTTATTTAGCATTAAAAAAAAACCTGCTAGCACATCTATATTGCAAGTCTAAGGTTTATGGAAATCCTAAAAATTAAGTCTAAAATCAGGATTACAAAAGTCAGTAAAAAATGAAGATACAGAAATAAACAGGAATAGTCTGAATCCATTCTGAAATTAGACTATCAGCTTTGTCCTTGTTTTATTATATTTTGATGGACAGGAAGTAGGGCTTTTATATATCAGAACTCAAAAGTATGACACATAATGTACCATTTGTTTATTGGAATAGAACAAATGAGTATTTGGAGCTCACTACTGCACAGTCTGTTTTGGAATTAAAAAAAAACACTAATGAGAAGAGTTACTGAAGTTCATCCACTTACTTTCCACCCGAGTTCAAAACCACAAAAGAAACTCAGTTATAGAAAATATAGCTAATTTATATGAGTCCTCTTCATAGTATATCCAAACATTTTTTTTGAAAGACGACATGTTACCATTAAACTGACTATTCTTTCACCAAGGGTCCAAACTGACTTCAAAACATAAAGAGGCTTGACAGTGGGCCCAGAGGTATCTGCCATCACAAGATCACCTCATGATGGCACTGATCAACATGGCTGGTCACTCTCTCATGAAAAGACCATAAACTTGACAGCAACTCTACAGAGCACAGTCCCAGGAGTTTGAAAATCTGTCCCTTCCAGGTCTCTACTGGGCCTACAGCTGACGCAGCCACTACAGTAACAGGCATGTGCATAATAATCAAGCAATTAGACCACTTCAAGCAATGGTTCAAAATAATCAAGCCGTCAGACCACTTCAAAAAACACTTTGGGACAGAAACCCTATTCATGACTGTCCCCTTCCATTTCTGGCTGCACTAGATCTCTCCTAAATGACAGTGACTGCCCTCACTTGCAGGACAAAGGAAAGGTCTTACCTCGGGACTCAATTGCACTGAGAAGCAATAAGCTATATATTTTTGTCTACTGTACTCAATAGATGCAAATCTGAAAGATGCTGTTAGATGGAAGTTCACTACCATCAAAACATGTCACTGCTATTTCATGTGTCATCTATTATGGTGAAATATTGAATTGACTTAATCTCAAGAATTTGTAATTTATTTTTTTTAAATAAATTCATATACAAGTAAATTAAAAATTCATTCATTCTATATATGAAATCATGACAGCCACTGCAGAATTAGTTACAACTGACTGCTGACTAGTCCAGGAAGAAAACTAAATATTTTGTTCTCCAAATCTCTTCTACACTATTATGAAAATAATACATTCTAATGAAAGTATCATCCTTCACTGTGTGATACTGTCTCAATCTGTGCAATATTTAAAAATAGTCCCTCTACAAGAAATAAAAAAGAATTCTTTCAAAGGAAGTTATATTTGAATAACATTAGATTATGACAGCTATGTACTCCTCTAGTTTTCAGAGTGAACTGAATCAGTCCACTGTGATACTGTCTCAAAGAATGCCATTCATTTTCAAAGCTTACCTCTCCTAAAAGGCTCAGCCTCCCCATCAAGTTGCAGATCTCAGTGAGCACAAAAATAACAGAAGAAAGACAAGCATGGAAAATCCTAACCCTCTACTCAAGCTAGTCAGTGGCATACACTTATCGAAATACCTCCTGTGACACTGAGTGGTGTGTGGGCTCAGCACAGAAGACAGCCGAAAGAATCATACATTGTGACATCAATGATCATGATTTATTTTTAGATTATTACAGTATAAATCTGAGCATTTCTAGCTAGGGAGCGTTTCAGCATGTGGTCATGCATTCAGTTTGAATTAGCTGTGCCACTGGTAAAGTCCACTGCAGATCTCACAGGAAAAGCCAGTGTTCTACAGGGGCTGCTTCTATTCAGATCCTCATGCGAGTTACGCATGCAAGCTATAAAGTAACCCTGTTTCAGACACAGTTTATTTTTAATATAAAAATTCAACCCCATTAGTTTGCACAGGCTAAAGAGGAATGAGTTTGCCTGTAACATCTGCAGAATAATTTCCTACCTTTTAAATTCAGCTACTGCAATATGCCTATAAACTGTCTTTTCCAATTTTCTCTTTTCTAACCTTACATCCGTTATATCAAGTAATGAAAAGTTGATTAGCATCGTGCCCTATCTCACAGCAAATAATTTTCCAAGAGTATTGCCAATAAAACTTGTTTTACCTCCACTAGACATAAGGGTGTTTTTTTTCCTTTGGTATTTGGGGTTTTTATCGGTGCTCTTTTTTTTTTTTTCCTTCCTTTCAAATTCAATCTGGGGACTACTAAAACAAATAGAATGAGAAGCAGAGAACTATTAAAAGGTGACAGAGTTGAGTACATAACCCTGTCAGGTGTGAGGACAGAAATGGCTCACAGCATAAATGCTTTACAAACATTGCTTGAGAGCACCTGAGCCGAACTGTGGCACAGGACAGCAGCAGCTGGACATGAGAGACATCGATTTGTGTAGCCCATGCTTATGTTTTGGTTTTATTAGACTTTTTATTTTTTTTAAGACTCACAGCCTTATAATTCAGTGCACATAACTAACCAATCTTACTCATGCAGAAGAGATCTTGAATCTCGATGACAAGTCTTCAAGTGACAGAATGGCTAAATTATATGCTGGTTATAGCATGATGCTTATTCCCGTCCTACCCAGGTGGAGCTGTTCTTTACACTATGTGATTCAGCCATCAAATAGCAGCACGCGTGTTTGAAAGGCCAAGAGGAGGCTGTATTGAGAACCTGTCAAAAACAAATGTGCAAACCTCTATGCAGCAGTCAGTAAATGTTCTTTTGTTAAAAAAAAAAGTGCCAAACAAATCCTCATTTCTATACGATACTTTTAATACAAAGCTTCAGTTAAACAGCTTTTCTTTCTGCCTCTTGCCTTCTTTTCTACATGACAGGTCGTCAGCTGAAGGATGCCTATTAAGATTGATGTTTTTATCAAATGTAAAAATCTGTTCAAGAACATGGGATCTGCTAAAAAGATAAAGTCTTTGTAAGAAGAAAAAAATATATAGGATAGGATGTCGTCTTGAGTAAACCTACTGAGTTTGTCACTTGTGCTAATTTAATCCAGTTGGCCTGTTTCTTTCATGCATGCTGAGGCTTGCTTTTGTTTGCTTGCATTGTAACGCTTCTAAAAGAAATGATACTTCATCAGTGACCACTGCACTTTGCTGATAAAGAAAACACAGTGGATTTTTGAACTTACAGTCTACATGTCTGTGATATAGCACTGCATTTTAAAACAATATTCAGCAAGCAATCCCTTTTCCAGAAATGTAGAAGGAAGAAAATGTATTTTCTTGCCTACACGAATGTTTTTCAATAGAGACAAAACCTAAGAGATATTAAATTCAATAGAAAAAAAAATATTTAAATTAGCCTTGTATTACAATCCTCTTGAGGACCAAAGCATTTTGGATGCCAAACTTAATTTCAGTTTTAGTATGTGGTACAACTTAATAGGTTGTACTTGCACACAGGATACTAACAGTAATTGCATCTATACAATACACAGGCATATGACTAGAGAAGAAAGAGAGCAGTAACACATGTATTTATACACAAAAGGGTAATAATTACAAGATGATAAAAATGAGTAGGTCAAAATTAAACTTCAGTTTCTGTTATTCTTAGAAAATTATATGCCATCATATGTCTTGCAGTTTTGAGTTATCAGAAACTGTACGGAATGTTTTCATGTTCTTAGTCTTTAATGACTCATTGGAATATGATTCATAAGACAATGCATGCAACCCCCTACTCACTAGTATAAGCAAAAAATAATTGAAATGTCGTGCCTTAATGCCCATCTATATAGGTGCTACCTACCTAGAAGTCTACGTGGGTGATAATACCAACTGCATATTTTGTAAGTAAAATGAAAACAAAATGCAGAGTTCGTTTGACATACGGAATCAGCTCACTTCTACAAAGAAACATTGTTTTCTTCTCTAGGAATTGAAATTAGTGGAAATAATTACTTCCTTTCTTAGGATTGCAAAAAAAAATAATATATTTCTTTAGTGCAAACAGAGGATTTATGCACCTAACCATTAATAAACCTATGTCCCCTGGGATGTGGACTGTTGCCCTTTCATTTATAGGAGGTATCTAAATTAGCAGTTATGCCTTAGGAGGAGAGGAGTATCAGTGATTTCCATTTTTGGCGTAACTGCTTGTAAATTCATCCAATTCATTTTTGCTTTCTGGCCACTTAGTTCTAAATATATGCATATATGCTCTTCCCATTATTAATCACTTAAAAACAAAAACCGCTCTCGAATTTTGTAGCTGACTGATTTCAATACTGACCAAACGTGACTAAAGAGCTTTTGCCTTTTTTTTTCTTTTTTTCTTTTTTTTTTT
>NW_009723554.1:0-29693 GCF_000703405.1 Apaloderma vittatum | reverse complement strand
ACTATAATACTGCCTGTTAGAAGTTGTTATTTGTCCTTTTCCTTTGTTACCATTAAGTAACATGCAGCTTGCTGTGGTTTGTTTTATACCTAGTCTTTTCCCGTTCATGATTAAGTCATAGTATATCACCTGCCCTAATATGTCATGTAACTAAAAACAATTATTGTGAGTTCGATCTATACATTGTGAGAAATTAATAAATGTGTGTATATGGACCTTGAGACATGTCTCACTATTGACCACTTCGTTGAGGAATTACAAATCTAAGTCACTTGTGCCCCTCTCCTGGGCAGAACGCCATTTCTCCACAGACATGTTACAAAAATCTTTTACCAGAAAAAAGAAATCTCCAAATCTGAAAACATTACTTAAAAGCTCAGGGAATGTATCTTAACCATCAATTATAATCCACTGAGTATTCAGTGCAGTTGGAAGAGTGCATAGTCATTTATACATTATACTGTCATGCAATGTGTTTTCATATGTCCAGACTTAAATTCTGACTTTGTTTTGTCTTAATGTTTAGTGGCAGGTTCATGATTTTACAAGGCCATTAGGAAACCAGTCTGGAGAAAACTAGATCTAGTGTATCTGTGCATTACATTTATATATTCATATGAAATTTCTTATGCAACTAATTTCCAAATTGGATCATACATTTTATGAATCAGTATTTAATTTTGTTTAGCACATGATGTTTTATTCTTTCATTCAGTGCTCTCTCAAGTCTCTCTTTTAAGAAACAATAAATACTAGTTTCTTTTTTAATTTCTCATTTATAGCTTTACAGCATACTGTCATACGTCATTCAATCATCTCCTTGAGGTGACAAATCCTGGTTTTACATACATGGAAATCATCCTGTACTACTGAAAATCCTTTCCAATTTGTTCCATCTTTCAGACATTTTGAGGAGGTACCGCAGCTTTAGACAGTGGCATATATTCTTTTCTATATCTCGCCTCAGAAATCTGAATTTTGACCTCTCTTTTAGTCAATCATGTAGAGAATTAATGTTTTGTAAGAACTTCCAAGAGCTCTCTCCAGAGTGGTAATATCTATATTCAGCCTGTTGTTGAAGACTTAAAACTTTTGTTTGTTTGCTTTTATGCACATTAGTCTTCTTATAGCAGTGTTGAAGTTCACCTTGTATTTTATCATTGTCATTAAACATCACATCTTTTTTACAATTATCTTTACTGTAAACTTTCATTTTTAATAACTGTCAATAATTTCTACTGTCAGTAAACTTTTCATGTTACTACTAATTTTCTTTTCCAGATTGTGTATTTAGGAGTATACAAATGGGTAACAACACAATCTCCTATTAGATTATGTTAATAACCTCCTTTTATTTTTTTTTTTTCAGAAAGCTGACCATTTACTCTTTTAGGTTGTTTTAAGTATTTTATACTGCAATTAATACAGAAGATTTGCCATTTTATATCAAACGTACTTACCTTCTTTAATGCTTTTTTGTGTGGCCACCTCACTATATGTTTTTGGTTTTTTTTTAAATAAAAGTGTAATTAATCATCATTATTTATTCACATTCTCATTGAATGACTCAAATTTCTGAAGCAGATTTTGAAACTGATTTTAACAAGAGATTTATACACGTCCTAAGATTTATGTAAGTTAAACATTCTGTTCTATGTATCTGATATCTCTGTTTTTTTCTATATTTTTTTCTGATTTTCCAACTGAAAGCCAGACTTCCTTTCCTGTGGTTTCCCAGTTCTTCTCCAGAGCAATTTTTAAAATTTGCATTAACATCTATGACCATCCATCTCTCTTGTCCCTAATCATTATCAAATGAGTGTAAATATTCAGCTTGTTTATGTTTTTAAAAAGTACTTGGTCCGAAAAACTTTTTCTTTTAAAGTTTATGCAGTTTTTACGATTTTCATCTTTAGAGAGAGATAATTTCTTAAAGTAACACCACAAAGAAAGCCTTTGTAAAGTAATTTCCTTTGACTAATTTGTATTAAAAAACAAGGTGAATAACCAAGTTTCATTCACCTATTTCCTTGAACGATCCTTTTTAACCCGTCACCAACTATTCCCCAGTTTCTGTCACACATTCCTTGCAAAGTTGTGAAAAAAGATTTTATTGGTATTTTTCACATTCCTTCTATATGTGTTTTGTTGTTAACTTGTCAGAATTCTTGTCTTTCATATGTTATTTGGGCATGAGTTACTGTAGCGGTTTTGACCGTAGCCGGCGGCCAGATGCCCACACAGCTGCTCTATCACCCCCCCCTTCTCTGCTAGACAGAGGGAGAAAATATATCGAAGAGCCCATGGTTTGAGATAAGGACAGGGAAATCACTCACAACTACAATCCTTGATTTTGGAGAGTTAGTTAAATTTATTAAAGAAAAAATCAGAGATGAGTAGTGAGAAATAAAAAAACCCCAGATCTTAAAAGGAGAAGTAACACCTTCCCTCCATCCCTCCCTTCCTCCCAGGCTTATTATCAATCCCAATTTACCCACCTCCTCCCCCAGAGTGGTGCAGGGGAACAGGGAATGGGGGTTGAAGTCAGTTCATCTGATGCTGTTTCCATCGCTGCTTCTTCCTCTGGAGGAGGACTTCTCATAATTCCCCTGGGCCATTGTGGGGTCCCTCTCACAGGAGACAATCTTCACACACCTTTCCCCAACATGGCTCCTCTCATGAGGGGCAATCTGCCCCAACATGAGTCTGGGGTGCAGGACTTCAGGGGAAACTTCTCCAACACGAGTCCCACACAGTGTCACAAAAGTCCTGCCAGACATCCTGCTCCGGTGTGGGATTCTCTCTCTCCATGGGCTACAGGCTCTGGCAGCAATCTGCTCCAGCGTGGGCTTCCCACAATGTCATAGCCCCCTTCAGGCATCCACTCGCTCTGAAATGGGGTCCTCTAGGGACTACATGTGGACATCACCCTGTCACACCCACAGGCTGCAGAAAAACAGCCTGCTTCACTATGGTCTTCAACATGGCCTGAGGGACTCTCTGCTCCAGCATCTGGAGCACATCCTTCCCCTTTCCTTCCTCACTGACTTTGGAGTCTTCACAGATTCTCACCCCTCTGTCTCTGCCAGTTGTTGTGTGGTGCAGTTTATTTTACCTGTTTCTTAAATGTTTTCACAGAAGTTTTCCTCTTCTATCATCACTGACAGGTTCAGCCTTGGCCAGTGGTGGGTCCTTTTTCGGAGCGAGCTGGCATTGGCTCTATCAGACTTGGAGAGGCTTCAAGCAGCTTCTTGCAGAAGCCACCCCTACACTTCCCCCACCACTGAAATCCGGCCAGGCAAACCCAATACATTTACTCTTTTTGAAGGACACACCAGACTTCTAATCATCTCTTTTATTCTTCTACGTAGCTATGTAATCTTCTATTTTGTCCCTTTTCTTTTTCTCTGAGCTTTTAATATGGTATATCTAAAAAGATTCTCTGATACTTGAAAGCATTTTACTCATTCTGCTACTTGTAATTTTGCCTGTATAGTATTCATATCTTTAACTAAGTTCCCTCTCTGATTGAAATATGAATGCAGTTATTACCTGAGGTAGCACTAAGTCGTAATGGTCTCATCTTATTATAAATGTTAACTAGTCTGTCAACCTCTCCAGTCCTAAAACAGATACAAAATTACAGCACCTAAATTATAAATTCATTTCTGTAAAAATAGCTCAGTCAGTTTATTTTTTATGCCTGGAAAAGCAGAGTTGTATGTGATTTTATTTTTTATATTAAGGTAATGCAGGAGAAAAGGGAAAGACAAGTGGGAAGGGAATGGAAGGGAAGGGAAGGGAAGGCAAGGCAAGGCAAGGCAAGGGAATGAGAATGGTAGAGGAGGAGGAGGAGGAGGAGGAGGATTTTTTAGAAGGAGAAGGAGAAGGAGAAGGAGAAGGAGAAGGAGAAGGAGAAGGAGAAGGAGAAGGAGAAGGAGAAGGAGAAGGAGAAGGAGAAGGAGAAGGAGAAGGAGAAGGAGAAGGAGAAGGAGAAAGAAGGAGAAGGAGAAGGAGAAGGAGAAGGACAAGGACAAGGACAAGGACAAGGACAAGGACAAGGACAAGGACAAGGACAAGGACAAGGCCAGTGTTGAGGTTAACTACATCTTCAAAATCGAATCTTTTTTTTTTATATTTTGAATAGCTCCAATATTCTCTTATATTTATCACTTATTTTTTGTAGTGAAGACAAACCCATTTTCTCACTTTTTTCTTTTTTTTTTTTTTCCCCCTGAGAAGCTCTTCATCCTAATAAGAAAAGGAAGAAAAATAAATATCAGAGGAAGCTGAACAGTTCTTTTTGTCCACACATGCAGCTCATTGGTGTGCTTGCTTAGCACCCCCACTGAGGAGAGTGAGGTCAGGGGCAGCAGTGAATCTAAGCCTGTCCTCTATGCCTGTCCTTTTTCCATACTACTTCAGGGTTTTCTATGTACTCTCCTTTCTCACAGATTAAGAAACAGCAAACCCCATTTTGCACAGCTTGACTCACAGAGGACTCCCATTACCTATTCTCGCGTGTATGCTCCCCTTATTTATTCTCCCTTCTCAGGAAACGTCAGAGAAAATGACTCACGCGCAGAAGGAGGGCACCCATCCAGTTGTTCTGGAGGGAACTGATAGACCCACACCCTGTTAAAAGATCAACTCTGAAGCAGTTGCTTCAAATCAAGAATATAGTCACAACATGTGGGAAGAATCCTGAATCAGAAATTACTAATTTCAGAGCTATTACTATGAATCATGCTGTCACCTCAGTGCAGGAATTGTCATTCTAGTGCTGCTCTCAGCATGCAGAAAAAGAGTGGACTGTATTAATTTAGAAAAAAAATACCCTTTGCAGATTGTGATTTTTGTATGTGTCACAGACCAATAGGTGCCACCATTGCACTGTGACAGTCACAGAAAGTCTGAAAGATTAAATAAGACAAAATGCTCTGGTTTATAGCCCATAAAATTCATTTTTTTTTGGGAAAAAAAACCCACGGATTTTTTTCCCTTTAGAAAAAGCAATTTTGGGAATGTAATTTGGTTATTGGGCTTCTTATTCTTTTTTGCTTCCTTTCCCCTCTTTCTTCCTTGTTCTTACTTTATTCTAGCCAGAATGTTGCAACCTTGACATTTCTTTGTAATTATTCAAAGCCTTTGATCACAAGTATCTAAATGAATTAAACTTTAGTAAGCTATGTGGATGTGCTCTTGTTTTGTTTTACTGCTGAGCAAACACTGATACAGAATGACTTCATTTGCTTAATTTCTCATTCCTTTGGTGACCTAAATAGGGCTGTTCTCACAGTTTTTTTATTGGATTTTTATAGACATAAGTCACACTAGATATACAGTGGCAAGTTATAGGGTACCATGAAAAATTATTTTGAGAACAGAATGTTTACAGGGTTAATATTACTTTGTTCCCAATGTAATAAATGAAAATATGGGATTTGGATATATTACTATCTTCTCTGCCAGTAATTGGCTATGACCCAAAGCCTGTGAATACCAGTGTTCACTAGGTAAAATTGAAGAAAAGAGCATCCTTCACAGTTAGATATTCCGGAACTTAATTACTGATCTATTCAGATGACATTAAAGTGTACTACATTAGATGCAATTTATTTTCCTATTTGTAGGTGACTGTAATATCATGCCGTTGAGAAATGGCAGATGCAGAAATACTTGTAAATTCAATTTAGATGATAACAAAGGAAGTTTCCTATACTGTCCTACTTTCCTGTCTGAAGTCCAATTTAGTTTGAATCTCCAAGATGAGAAGCAAAATCTATATCAATATCTTTTCAGTTCTTATCTTGCTGCTCAGACTTCTAAATGAGTCAGCAATTATTGAAAGTTTATGTGTAATTGAGATGGATGTAGAAAATGTGATAAAGCAACTTCACTTTGTAGCAATTACCAAATCATGTGCTAGCAGTAAATCAATACCAGTATGACCTGGATTACACCAAACAGCATAAAGATGAAAGAGTTGCCCTAGTTTCTTTAGCTTTTTAGTTTTATCTGTATGACTAAGTTTTATTTCATAGAATCATAGAATCATAAAGGTTGGAAAGGGCCTTTAAGATCATCAAGTCCAACCTACAGCCTGACATCTATGTAACACTAAACCATCTCCTGAAGTGCCACATCCAGCTCCTGTTTAAACACATCCAGGCATGGTGACTCCATCACCTCCCTCGGCAACCCATTCCAGTGCTTCACCATCCTTTTGGTGAAGAAGTTTTTCCTAATAAATCTGCAATGTGTGACTAATGTGTTAAATAGAATACCCACTCAATCACTTCCAAATTGCATAGGTATCTAGGCAGCTTAATTCTTTCTCACTAAACCCACTGAATTTTCCATTATGTCTATAAAAACTTTGGAGGGGGAAGAAAATCAGATCTGTATGGTTCCATGTCCATTTTGGTAAGGAGTGCTAGGAGAGACTATAAAAATATCATGTTGGTTTTTCTTTTCTTCTTGACTAAGAGCAGCCAGAACCAGAAGCTGGACCGGTCAGTGTAGCACAATGTCTAAACCACAGAATTTATTAACCAGAATACATTTGTGCTAACACAGATTAAATATCTGCCATATCCAAACAAGGCATATGTTTGGGTTTTTTTCCCAGTAAGTGTTTGCTAGGTGATGTATCTCCCTACAGAAAGCTGCTTGGAAATATTTGCAATAGTAAACTAAATAGAGTAGGGGAATGTTAGACCATTAGAACAAACAGCATGTTAGAACTATAGACCATTACTGTATCATTTGCTTAACTACAAATCGGCATAGTTTGGACTGTTGTCAGCACCACTCTCACAGGCAGTGCTCAGCTGCAGCCTGGGTGATAGCTAGGGAGCTCGCCCTTGAGACTGAGGGATCCAAATCCAAAGAGAAGGAAACCTAAAGTATTTCAACACTGGCAGTCAGGCTCCTTACAAAATATCTTGGTGCAACTGCCATTTTTTTATTTCATGTAAAATGTTTCACAAGTACAAACCTGCCTTTGCTTTTATGAGCTAACATTTTCATTAAAAATATTTATAGCTTTTGCCCCTTGGAGGTAAGGAGTCCTCAAAATCTGAAGTTGCCTGTCAGCTCCTACATCAGGAAAGGCAGAGGCACAATACTGATGCAAAAGAGAAGTTTAGAAGAAAAAAAGGGTCCAACAGAAAGTGCAGGAGTGAGCAGTGCAGGAGTGAGCAGCAAGACTATTTGTCAATTGTCTGTGTAGTTGACTAGTTATCTCACTCCAGGATAAGCGTGATAATGAAAGACCTTGAGCATATCCATTCTGCTTTCTGGTCCATGCTCTGGCCTGGAAAACAAGTTCCATTGCTTGCTTGTTTATCCTTTTGCCCAGCCTTTCCTTCTTGACTTCCATAAAAGTAACCATCTACTTTTTCTAAAAGGTCAACACTTTTGTTACATGCCTTTTGTTTTTCTTAAGCAGTTGAATTGCCACGTCACAAAAGAATAACTAGGAAAAACCTACAGCATAATACAAATATTTCCAAACTCTGCCTGCAGCAAAAAAAACCCCAACAATCTCAAATCTTTTGTTCTGTGCACTAAATGTTTTTACAGAAAAATATGCAGAAACCTTTTTGTCCTCTTTCAGTATGCATAGTTAAAGCTCAAATTGTTTAAATACTCTTCTAGAATTTTGTTTTATGCCCATTATTGTCAGTGTCATTTCCTAAGCTAACAGTAAGATCAAATTAAGAAAAGCTCTGCTAAAGCAGATCTTCTGAAAACAAAAAGAGAAATCTAAAAAAAAAATTGTAAAATATTTTAAAATAAATACTATAGATTATTATTCCTCTTGGGCAGTCATTTCACAGAATTTTGTGATCTAGCATTGAATAAAATTATGATTTTACTAAAACAGCTGACACATAAATGTAAACAGTTTTTTGTACCTCTAACAAGACTTTGTGATAATGAATATTTTGAAAGAGTTCTTTGCCATTTTTCTTAATATTCAAAAGAAAAATAATGAAAAACATCATCCTGCAATTTTTTTTCATACTATAGCATTATTTAAAATAATTTACAACTTGTTCTTTTTAGGGAAATGAACACCTTACTTAATGGAAAATAATATCCAGATCTCTCATCTAGTTTGTTCTATGTGTGTGTGTCTCTCTCTCTTTTTATTTGGACCAATTTCAGGAAAAATTGCACAAATGGTCCCCATCATCAACAAGATTTAATCTGATACCCAAACTAGCATGCATTTATAGGTTTAGCTGAATAAGCATCAGTTGGGCACATAACGTAAACAGATTGACTAAGGCTTATTTTGTGGCTACCTGGTCTGGAACAGAATCTGTTCTGCTTGTCCAACAAATATCTGGGTAATGTGAATGCTTTTTGTACTGGTATTCAATGTCACAATTCCTGTAAAACTTCCTTGTATTTAACTCCCAGGTATGGATGGTCCTACTGACATCAGGGTATTTTATCACATGGCAAAGACTTATGGAATATTAAGTAAACTCAGGCACTTTGACAGGGCACCAGGACACTGAGAGTTGAAGGACTAGTATTAGTAAACTTTTTTTCTAGGTGGTCTGGGAGAAACTCTAAATGACTCAGAATCAATGCAGATGCTCAAAGTGTGGCATCCCACTGTAATTACAGATGAGGTGTTTCTGAGTGAAAAGCTCTACAAGGAGGTTTGCATAAGGATGTATTTGCTAATTTGTTTGTTTGTTGCTATTTTTGTAGTTTAGTTCTGTTTGTTTTCAGGATCTTTTGATTAATTTTATGCAACAAAATATTTAGCACACAGAATAATTCCAATCACAGTCAGATAAATTACAGGTCCTTTTTTCAGATATATAGTTTCACATTTCAAAGAAGAGTGGAAGTTGTTTCTTAAAAACAAAAACATCTTCATAAGGTAAAGGGAAGTATTGCAGTGCTGTTGCTTGTCACTGTTAAGAGGTACACAGAGCATGTTCTTAATTTAATTATTAATGAAACCTTGTTCAACAGGAATAACCCAGGAAATTAAGAAGAGTGCATACTCATGAAACTTCCATGTTCTGAAATTCTTCAGGCTTCAAACCAGCCTCATGCTGAATTTAATTTTTAAGAGAACATTGTAGTTCTGGACTTTTTTTGAGAGTCTTTTGTTTTGTTTGGAGTTTTCTGTTGGTTTTCATTGTTGTTGTGGTTGGTTGGTTGGTGTTTGTGGGGTTTGTGTGTTTTTGGTGTTTTTTTTTTTTCTGAAGGTTTCATCTGTCATTAGCCTCAGCTCAAATGAAGTTCACTTCTCTTTTTAGCTCCACCGCTGGAGTAGAGCAGTATTACAACACAGCAAAGCTTACTGGCAGACAGTGTCCTGCTAACAAGATGCTGAGCCAGAATAACTATTCCCACAGACAGTTCATGTTGTCTCCCCATACAAACCTCCAAACTCTGAAAAAGGAACTGGATTTATATCATGTTTTACAGCCCTATACTGCATTAAATATTCAGTAACCTTTAGGGAAGAAGATGCTAACATGTGGCAAGCATTTTCAATTTATATTTTTCTAACAAACTGCAGAGCTGAGGAGATCTCTTCCTTCAGTTTCAGTTCTCACTTGAGGTTGCTGAGGCAGAACCCACTGTTCTTGATGTGAGGTCACTTTTATGTATATATCACGTATGAAATTCTTTGCAGCCTTAGGACAATGATAAAAGAGAGAATTGTATTTCCGTGTTTTTTTTTCCTTTCATTCTTTTTTGAGGTATACGATGGGTTTTGGGAAGTGAAAATTTATAGTTCAGAGTGATGTCAGATTCATAATCTGGGATTTTTATAAATTTCATCTATAATATAAACTGAGTTAGAGAAACAGGCATACAATAAGAGAAGATTTTATATGCTTTGGGCAAGCACTGAATCAGCAAAATCAGATTCGTATGCCTTCTCATAAAAGGTACTGTAAAGAATAAAGGTCTTAGATTTAGACATATATTCCTGCATTCTTCAACATCTCTTGGCCATAGAACTTGCTAAATGAAACAAGCAAGGGTGCAGCCATTCCTCTGTAATTAAAATTTGCATACAGTGTGAAAATTACAGACCAGTAGCAGTAACGAACAATTTTGCAATGAGATGTTTCTTAGTCACAAATCTCCTAAAACCTGTTACTGAATCAGTTCATGAGTCAAAGAGAGTCCAGGTGGCATTTTTCATAGCTAGAATTGTGTATGCACCAGTAGTGGAAAATTCAATCTGGCATGAGCGCAGGTATCTCAGAACAATCTGCTTAAAGCAAAGAGAATCAAGTCAAAATGTTTTGACTGAGTTTTTGGTTCTAAAAGAAAACATTTAAATGGTTCAAGAAAATCTAATCATATATTAATTAAGTATTCCTGTATTAATAATTATTTTTGAAAGACTTAGACCCCAAAATTTTAAGCTACACTAACATAATTAAAGGGAAAACATAACAGACTATTGTTTATGTCACCAGTTCCATTGAGCCAGTACATCGCCCTAATAAGTGAGGGCTCACTGCAAGGTGTTCATGATCAGTCTAGCAGTTTAGTTTACCAGAGCTAACATTTATAACAAAATCCTGGAGTACATAAACATTGTGGGTGAATTCAAGAATTATAATTTTACTAGGAAGAAAAGGAAGGGAGGGAAGGGAAGGGAAGGGAAGGGAAGGGAAGGGACGGGAAGTTATTCATCCATAGATTATGTAATAGTGAAGAGAGTGCATCTGTCCAGAGGAGAAGGATAAAGTGTCCTTCAAAGAAAAATCAAAGGGAAAAAGGAAGGGAAGGGAAGGGAAGGGAAGGGAAGGGAAGGGAAGGGAAGGGAAGGGAAAATTCTATTTCTAAGTGGATTAATATCTTTACCCAAGATGGCTAAGCAGATATTCACATTTTGGGGGAGGAAGGAGTGCATCATACTATCTTAGTGGAACAATGTTGTCCTATAGAATAATGCTGTACATCATGCTGTCCTATATGGGAATTCTCACTGCCCTATAAAGATTGAGAAGGAACTAGTTCCCTCATCTGAACCTATCCCCGCATATTCAGCTTATTCAGAATTGATCTATACACTACAAGACAAGCAGAGTGAGGCACATGTCCTCATGTACATTCTCAGTCCCCAGTTCCCAGATGTAGGACAGGCAATACCTGCATGCAACCACTCCTTCTGAGCAGATGTTATGCAAGCTGTAGTTCCTTGTGTTTTCTCAAACAAGGAGTAATAAAGCTTATCTATGATTCACTCTCACAAACTCACTGCCAAAGGAACACCCTGCCATTGGCTTCAGGTAGTTGCTTGCTGTTGTTTCTAAGTGTATAAGAAATATTACATCAAATAATACAAAGGAGATCAATAATTAATGTGTTTTTTTTAAAAAATGAAATAGAAATGAAATGTTGAATTTCCTTCCTGGTTGACTGGGAGACTACCTGAAGAGATTTTGCTTAATGAGCTCTTGCTTTGATTTTATTTTTTTCTTTTCCCCTGAGTAGCATAGATCAGATAACTTAATAAGGAACTGAATAAATGACATCTCTCACTCTGCATTATAACAGGATTGCCTAATTCTTCCTCTTCAAAAGTAGTAAAGATTTGCTATTTTTGTTTAACTAAACCTTACTAAATTGAAATAGGTGCTGATGGCTTAAACATTTTCAACAATAAAAACATCAGTCTCAATAAACTTCACTGCTGTTGATTTTTTACAGGGATATTACTTTTATGTATTTGTGTAAATATTTGTGTATTCTTTGCTGCATATAAAAATCGAAAGTACTTTCTTTAGTGCTCTAAAATAAAACTGAAGTAATTTGACTTTTTATAATATGACTATTAAGCACATACTTAGGCGATGATGTGTTACGTACTAATGCATCATGCTGTATATGACTGTGTCAGAGGTAAAGCACTGTCTGGAAATCTAGGCAAGCTGATTGATAGCAAAATAAACAGGAGACTATTTTATGCCAGACCAGCATTTCAGGGTTTTCAGGTAACAGTTTTTTCTCTTTTGTTGTTAACAAAAAGAATATAAGACAAAAGAACAAGGCTCCTAGCTCCACTGGCTATTCATTGGGCAAGGAACAGATATTGAAAAAAAAAATGGTTTTATGAAAGAATTTTTTTTTTTATTTATCCAAATTCAAAACATTTTTCATGTGAAAAGTTATAACATTTGGTAGATTATATTCAGTTTTCTGAAGAAAACCCCATTCAATTCAAGATCAAATACTCAAATCTCAACACAAATTAGAGAAAAAACAGGGAGGAATTGTAAATCATTTCTCTTAGGACATCAAACAACAGTGTCTCACAGTAACTACAGTCAAATCAGCCCTCAGCAAGCACATCACCAACCAGTTCTTACTTATTTGGAAGAACCAGCTGCTTCTGTACATGGTCTGTGGCAAAAATTGTCCTCAATGCTCAGCAGAAACCTTGTACAAGGTTCTTTCAGCCAGATGACAAAGGTGTGTGTACATGTTGTCTATTAACTATTCATACAGATTGGGCTCTACTTGTATGTGAGCCACAACGTTTTACTGTAGTTCATATTCTGGTATTAACTTATTGAATTTCATATAAGTTTTAAAAAAAAAAAATAGAGGAAAGAATCTAAGTAGGACACAGAATTTATTTCTAATTCATGTATAATTTTTAGCTTAAAAATATAAAAACATATAATTTTTATACCTTTCCTCCTGGGAATAATTGTTTGAGATTGGATATGGTGAGGGTGCTTTACCTTTTCTTCTTTAGAAATTATTTAAATTTTATGCTTATGGATGAACACATATAAATGACCTCTAACTATAAAGCTGTATTAGTCTAATTTAAATAAAAATGTCTTCACATTTTAGATGTTAGCAGTGCCATATAAAACAAGACAACTTTGTACTCCTCAGCTATCAAAAAAAAAAATTCTGGTTCACAGTTAATAGAAAAAAGTGAAAATATAGATAAAAAGTGAAAAAAAAAAAGAAAAAGATAGTGGTTTACTTTTTTCATTACAAAAGGATCTTCACAAAGAGCAGGTCCAGCAAGGCATCTTCCTTAGTTGGCTTCCTCACCAGCTGTGTCAGGAAGTTCTCTTCCACACACTCCAGGAACCTCCTGGACTGTTCTCTTTGCTGTATTGTATTTCCAGTAGACATTCTCCACACTTTCTTTGAGAGAAACGAGGATTCATCTCTTCATTTTAACTACATGAAATTTGGCTCCTCCTCTAGGCAGTGTGTCCCAGTTCCCTAGATCTCAGTGAAGGGAGGAGTGGACAATGCTTCCCACCTCTCATGCACAGTGGTAGGGCAGGGACCCTCATTTCCTCCAGGAAACACATAGAAGTGAGAAATGTCACTTTTAGGTGATTCCTTCCAGATGTCTTCTGCTATGCCACATTGGAATCCTGTGGCAAAAGTGCAAATTAAGCCCCTCTGTGAAACCCCGAGTGAAAACTGCAAGTACTAAATACAGTTTGTAAAGAATGGGAGGAAAGTGAACAAAACTATTGTTCCTAAAAGAAATAGCTAGCAAAAAGCCTGTAGATAAGCTAGACAGCATGAACATAATTTTTTTAATCTTATTTTTGAAGATAGTATTTCTCTTCATATTGTAATATATGTCTTATAGTTTATATAATTATCTCCTTTTAAATTATAACAAGTCTTACTACTAAGTCTTACCATTAAGTCTTTCCATTTAAGGAAAAATTGAAATAAATGTTTAATACTCTCATTTTCATCCCGTTATAAACTATACTTTCTTTATAATAATTTTTTAGTTTTGTTTTCTGCCTCCTTCAGTTATGTTGTGAGAAGTCCTTAGTTATGTTTGAAACATTTCCAATAGTCCTATCTGAATATATTTAATTTCTTTAGTTACACTAAAAATAGTGCTCCCACTTCTTTTTATAGATACCTCAATATTCCTTCTTACCAGACTTGGGTAAATAATTATAAAATAAAGTTTTATTAAAAGATAACATAACTGAATTAGAAATGCTGGATATTGAGGTACTACAGTCTGCAGTAAAAGGTGATGGTAGATAATTATTTCAGTCTTGATATTTCAGTAATGCGAGGAAGTGATAGCTCAATTTTGTGTGTGACATATCAGTTGCACATAATAAAAGCAATCACAATTCATTGGATTTAGGGATTACACCTTCACAAAATCTCAACTGCCTATTTCACAACTAATAACAGGAATCAATTTTTATGTAGTGTATATAAAAGCTACTTTTTTTTCCAATTACATATAAACAGGTAACAAGGTGTCCATTGCAGATTTAAAAAAAAAACATTTTCAATTCATCAGGGAGACCGTATTCCACAAAAAATAGAAATTTGACTGTATGTAACTCATATTAGTTTTATTAAATACTGCACTTGAAATTTTAAATCAGAAAAGTAGAATCTTTTTTTCCTAAAATATTAATACTGTAATAATTAATTTTCTATTAAAGTTTAAATGGCAAATCTAAATTTGTTTCTGTTTATTATTTGGTTCTAAGATCTTTAATCTGCTCTAAGTCTTATTCTGTTAAGCCATAAATCTGAGACATTTTAACATGTTGAAATTTTAGAAAAGTATTTATTATGGTGCTGTGAATTGAAATTTAATTTTTAATTTCATAGAGAGAAATTTAGTTTAGAATTTTAGATGTAATGCGACAAAAGATGCATTTTTATAAGTTTCATACATTTCACTGCTGTTATAGTGAAGTGAACATTAATGATCATGAACATTAACACAACTGTTCTGTTGTAATTCTGATATAAAAATAAAAAAAATTTCAGTATGAATAAAAACTTGATTAGAGTCAAACTGCTCAACACTACGTTAGAAAATTGCATTTCCATGTTCAGCATGTCTTGATTTTCTGATAACTCTTTCTGGTTAACAGACAGAATTAAATAAAACCTAGCAAAATTTTCAGTTTGCTGACACTGGCTATCAGTTATGAAGTAGATCCTGTTCCTCAGAAGAGGTCTCTGAAACATTCCCTTAGGATGGAGATCTCCTTATAGACTGACAGGTTTGATTCTTGACTTCTTGTGTTGTTTATCTTCTCTTTTGGAGTTGATAATGGCCAGCTGTAGAAGAAGGAAAAAAAGGAAAAAAAGCTTTTGTGTCATGTGTAAGAACAAATTAATCATTGACATCAGTATATTACTTTCAGCTTAATTTGACAAGCCCTCCCAAGTTTTCCAGAATTTGCTCATGTGGCCTTCAACAAATCTGATTCTCCTCCCTTACCCGTCTGTTCAGTTCAAACTTCCGTTCACTACTGTGATGGTTTTTAGTTTCCGATTCTCTATAGACTCATTTAATCTTTAAACTGAAATAACTCCATTAATTACCATAGGGTTACTTCTCACTTCCACTAGTGTAAACAGGATGGCAGTTATTTTTTTTCCAAATCCTTCTGAAATGTTTTCTCCTGTCATGGGAGAGTGAAGAAAATAATTTAAATTTTTGATCACATGTACACTACGTAAATAATACCTTTATAAAAAGCAACTTCTTAATCACTAGATATAGGGATTAAGCATTCTGTCAAAAAACTTCAGAAGTATTCACTTAAATTGATTGCACTTAAAAAAGGATTTTATTAAATTAATTTTGTGATCTTGCTTGTAACATCAGGGAAAAATAAGACAAAGACAGGAGTATATGAAGTAAATGGAAGATTTTTCCAGTTGTCTCTGTGCACTAGCATTTATGTGAATAAGATAAAAAATGAGGGGTCATAAAGAACCAAACACAAAAACAAACAAGCAGACAAAGCCACCTAGCTATATCATTTTTATCGGCCCTTGTGGGGTTAAAGAAATATGAAGCCTTATCTCCAGAAAAATTTTTGACCTCTGTCTATGATTTAGCTAATCAAATCTTGCACTGGGGGAGATCAGGATCAACTGTAAAGCAGAAAATCACTGGAGATGTGATACTGGTATTCTTCTTTAATCATGAGTGCCAAGACACCCCAAGCCAAGATCTATAACTCTACCTTTGCATATGTAAACCTTACTTGTGCTGGCCCTTTTCATAGATGGTCCCCTGGCACAGATCCTGAGCTCTATAGCCATCCACAGCTCAGCTTCTTCAGTTTAAGAAAAGCTCCGTTCAGTTAGTGAATCATGTCTGGAAGCTTTGTGCACTTCCTTGAATGACAAAGGGAGCCACTGATGTGTAAAGCAGTTATGATTACAATAGTCATTAAAATATCCTAGAATCATAGAATGGCCTAGGCTGGAGGGACCTTAGAGATCATTTAATCCAACCTCCCTGTCATGGGCAGGGACGCCACTCAACTAGATCAGGCCACACATGGGGACTGAGCGGGTATCGAACCCGCGGCCTTGGTGTTATCAGCACCACGCTCCAACCAACTAAGCTAAATATGTATATACTTATATGTGTGTATTTGTGTATTTACATGTTTGTAGATAATATGTGGTGATCATTTCAATGATTCTTAACCAGTAGTTTCTTTAGACATAATAAAAGTGTAAGGAATTCCTTAGTAAAAAATATTTTAGTAAGAAAAAGAAATCACATCTGCTATGAAACTGAAAATCAAACCAGAAAGCATGGTATGCAATGCACTGAAGTTGCAAAATCAAAGCTGGCTTGAAGTTAAGTGACAACGAAACAACTTAAGTGTGTACACTGATATGTGTGGAAGTATGCACATGAAGTTTTAGAGGAGTTAGAAGAGAGCATCAGAGAAATAAACTTTGGAAAGTGTGCACAGACTCTTCTATCAGCTTTGCTGATCCACATGCAGATGTTCCCAAAAACACAACATTCAGAAAACATTTCCCATACCTCTCCCTTATTTGGACATCTGGTCAAATTAACTACCAGCTAAAGTTTATGCTCTCAAGCAACCCCTGGGGCTTAGCTTCCAGCAGTCCTTTATAGCTAGCACATTAGTCATCTTCAGCTGGAGAGAAACTTGAAAAATACCCGAAATGTCTCCCAAATATGAGCCAGATGTAGAACTGCCACAGGTGCCACTTATGGGAAAAATGTCAGCATGTCTGTTAATCAGGATTGTATTTCAGCTGAATCTCTTTTGACAACAGTGTTTTTGAGGACAGTACTCAGGCATGATATGAGAAACTCAGTAGCATCCCACTGCAGGTGTATAGGTTATGTCATGTTATACCAGATCTGAGCCAGCCAAGTACAACATTTTCATCCTTCACCTTCCTGTCATAAATCCCAGTTTTCTGCAAACTGCTTGGATCTTCCTCTAAATTCCACTCTTTAGACAGAAGGGGTTTTTTAGCTTTACCTTATCATCATCACAATGTGTTTACATGTCAGAAAGGAATAGCATAAAAATAAGTTCTACTCATCTGTGACAGGCAAATATTTCAATTTTCATTGGTTTTGGCAGGATTTAGTTTGCCATAGGAAATATACATTTACAAGTTGTGTTTTATTAGCACATCAAATCATGTTGCACTGAATTACAATTTGTCACATAGTATCAGTGTTACATTATATCTGACAGAACACTGCTTCCGCTTAAACGTACTAAGAAGTTAATAAACTTACAGGAATTTTATGTATTTTGTATATACCTTTAGCTCCCAAAAGCTGGTGTTTTTTTGATGGTCATCAACTGAACATATAGCTATCAATTAAAGTTTTGACATCAGTATATTGTATTGACTAAAACCTAAGAATTATTTTTTCCCACTTTTTTTTTTATTTAAAAATTCCAGTATTTAGCAAGCTTTAATATAATATATAAAAATGCTATGTGGAAAAATCGTTAATGGCCCTATCCTGTGCCATTTAAGTCAGTATGTGTTTTATCACTACCTTCAACCATTTGTTTCAGAAAAATTGCTCAAGCCCTGTTGTATTTCACTACAGTTTGTGCAATGTGTTTTATACAAGGTCTACTCTGAATATTTCACAGAGTAACATGATGGGATTGCAATGCTAACTGCTATCTTATAAATACCAAGAGAAAGAAATTAAGAAGGATAAATTACATATGTTTTCAGGAAGTGATAGAAGCACATTGACCTAATGATTCTTTTTTTCAGCCATTTGTCTATCTGAAGCACAGTAACATCTCATGAGACTTCAAAGAAATTATTAATCTATGCTAATATTAATTACACTCTGCATAGGTCCTCCAGTAAACAGACAAAGGCTCTATATTATTTGATACTTCCTATTTGTAGCTAATAAAAAATATAAGGAAAAAAAAGAAAATGAAAAATTTGTAGAAAAATTTATGAACTCACATGTGACCAGCCACACAAAAGTAGATAACTGAAAGAAACAGTGCAAGTGCATAATGAAATTATAACAAACAGTTTAATGGATTTGAAATGGCATGATTTTTTCCTTGGGAGTGCTCGGTTGTGAAATGAATCATTTAATGACTTTTATTAACTTAAAATGTACATATACACCATAATTTATGCAAATGATTAGAAAATTATTTTCAGCTATTGAATTTTTAAATAGTTGTTTAACAAAATGTTTTCCAAAACTGCAGTTCTTTAATGCTTTAGGAGTTCTTACTAGTAATAATGAATATAAATTGTTTAAAATCTGTGTGAGAACAGTAACCCTGATCATGAAACTATTTAATATTTCACTGTAAGTAGTTGTAGTCTAATTAAGCACTGTTTGTATATTTCATAGAATCATAGAATCATCATAGAATCATAGAATGCATTGGGCTGGAAGGGACATTTAAAAGTCATCTAGTCCAACCCCCAAAATTATTCCCTATTCTGTGTTGCTAAGGGCTTAATATTCCTCTATAATCCCTGTTTTACTCCCTCTTCTCAGCAGAAAAGGGGATAAAATAAGCTGAAAATTCGTGGATCTAGGTAAAGGCAGTTTAATGAAAAAAAAATCAAAGGTCACATGGAGAATTGAAGCAAAGAAAAAAGATTTATTATCTACTTCCTATCTGCAGGAGACATCCAGCCACTTCCTGGGAAGTAGGAACTCAGTACGTATTGTAGTTGTTTTGAAAGTGAGACTCCTTTATAACAATTTCCTCCCTCCCCTCCTTTACCTCATCTTTTATTGCTGAACATGATATCTTCTGGTATAGAATATCCCTTTGGTCAGTCTGAGTCAGCTGTCCCAGCTGTGTCCCTTTCTAACATCTTGCCCACGTCCAGCTTACTGGCCTTTGTCGGGGAGGGGATGCTGGAGAGACAGCCTTGCTGCTCTCTGAGTACAGCTCAGCAATAGCCAAAGCACTGATGTGTTATCAATAGTGTTCTAGCTGTCAGTACACAGCACAGTACTATAAGGGTTACAGTCCTTGGTTTTGATTAGCCTGGAACCTAAATGCTAGCCTGTGTAGTTTCCCTGGTTTTCCATCCTAAGAGCATTACATTATCTCACATTAATTATATACTCTATATAGCTCTAAAATGTTTTAGATTTCTAGCATGAAAATTGCTATATGCCCACTATCATTACAAAAGAGAAAATGACATGTTCTAACAGTTTAAATACAAGGAAGGGAACAGGGTACTTGTGAGTTCTTGTACAAAATCCTACTGTGGGTTTGGATAATAATTGTTATTATCATAGCTATTATTTAATGTTTCATATGTCATAGCTTGGAAATGTCAAGTGAGATTATAATTAATTCCAATCACATACAAATTCTACAACCTTTTACTATGTGGTTATCCCCCCCAAAACACCTGAAATACGAATAGATAATATAAAGAGAATTCTGGTATTCTTCAACTACAGGTGTGGAGAAAAGCATTGAGTAATTAAGGAAAACAATCCTATGGAGCACAATTTATATTCTTTTTTTAATCCTCAGGACTGAGTTTATATAGTAAGGCTATTAATTAGATTTATATTATAGTTATACACAAAGATGACTGAATAATTTGTACTCAAGTGCAAAGTACAGCTAAGAAAGGCAGTCTTCAATACCCTTGCAGCAAATCCTAAAAAGTGCTTTATCTTCAAGCCATCTTTATTCTCCTCAAATTAACCTCTACTTTTGTTAAACGAAATAAAAAAAAAACAAAAAAAATCTGAGTCATAAATCAAAAAACAACATAAATCTGAGATCATAAGATCAGGTCTATCAGTTCGTTGTGAATAACTAGAAGACCTCAGAACTGTGAAAAACCCTTACATAACAATTCTTATTTGAATTTAGTGCATAACCCACTTCCTTTTGATATGCACTGCACATTGTACAGCACTGTTGCATATTGTGGAGCAGAGATATTATTTACCATTATAAAACACCACCACTTTTCCTGCCAAAATTCTTTGCCCATCTTTAAAGTAATTAGTTTTGTCACGACTATTCAAAATTAATTAATAGAAAATTCTGGCTGATTAAGCACGTCCAAGGCCAAGACTCACAAATAGTGATTCCTCTGATTTACATGGATTCCCAGAGCAAATGTTTATCTGATACTGAGCCAGAACTGTCTACATCCTTTACATTATGTTATCAAAGATTAGTTTTGCTCTTGATCACACAATTTCATTGCCCTTGTACAAAATGGAATAGAAGGCTCAAAAACCCATTACTTACCTGTGGGGACTAAACTATAAAGCACTTTGTCATTGTTCAAAAGACACCATTTCCAATAGCTTTTGTATTTCCTTGCTACTAAGGGAGAGAAACTTGAAACCTTAACATAAAACCTGATTTTTGTATTTTTTTTTTTCCAGAAAGGGGTCTCACTCCACACAATAAACCATGAGCATGAAGTCTCTGTTGACTACTTTCTTTTTTCCCCATCCGATTTTGTATATTCTACTAGCAAGCCTTTAGAGAAATATTCATTACAGTGCATTGCTCACATTTTGAAAACCACTACAAATTCACCACTGCCAAAGGTGAGAATATACAAGTGCATTCTGCATTCACAGAAAGGGGGAAAACAGACAATCAAAGAAACTGCTGCAGCAAGAACACAAACATTTAATGAAAGATTTTGTTTTCCATCTGAGAATTATACTACTCTTTAAATTGCTTTTCTCAACATATTCTTTTCTAGATTTTTCTGTAGAGGCACGTAAGTGCATGAAGATATAAACTTGAAAATTCTTTTTATCATTGTGTGTGCTGTGGAACTCTTTGCTGATTAATTGAAAACTATGACATTTATAGTCAAGAGTTATTCTCACTCGTAGACCAAGAACATCAGAAATAATTTTAAAGTTACAGAGATGATGTTTCTAACTATTCTTAATTATCTTCTATGATGTCTTAACTCTAGGAAGAAATACCAATCAAATTCTATATACACTGTTTCTGTGAATCACCTAATAATTTCAATGTAAATGTTTGTTAGGAATAGTCTTCTCAGTTGTATGCTTATTACAGATCATAAATTAAAAAAAAAAAAATCTCTTCACTATTAAACAAAGAAGTCACATAAATTGCCTTTATTGCTACAAATAACACCTATGAGTGAGAAAAGCTATATAGTAAAAGTCACACTGAACAGAAAGCTCTTAAAATGAAAGAGGCACACTGGCATCGCAACAAGGAAAGCACACTGGGATTTGGAGTAAAATTCTAGAAGTTAGAGAACACAGGTAGAAAATAACATTCTGAAAATGTTCCACTCCCATCAGACCTGTAAAGTTAAAGAAGGTTCAGGAAGCTTTTGTACTTTCGGATAAGCAAAATGTTTAAGACAGTTTCCCATGACAGTTTTGCTCATAGCTACAAGAACATGAAAAAGAAGCCATTCAAATGGTAGCAGCTCAGGTAACCAGTATTAATGAAAAAAGTTTGCTTCTGTCTTCCAGCTTCTTACCAGACAGAACTATAACTTTTATATTTTTAATTAAACAAACTATCCAAGACAGTCCCTATCCATTTTCATTAAAGTGACAGCTGTTGTGTAAATGATGCAAGTGATTGTAAATGGGAAATAAAAGTAAACTGAAGATGGTATAAGTCAGAATAGAGATTTATGTCACTGCTATGAATAATTCAAGACCCTTAAAAAAAATTATGAAGGGCTAAAACTTTGAAAACACAAATATGCGTAGTCTTTCATATTAGTTTTTTCTAGACTTGAGGAGTGTCTCATTTCCTGAATGCTGCCACAGCCAGCGCTCTAAAAGTGGGAGTCGGAGAGACATTGCTCAATCATCCAGATGTGTCTTTCTCTTCTAAACTTAGTTTTGCAAAGTGTATAAAAGCAAATAATAACATCAATTACTCAGCTCCATAATGAATATTCATTGTGCGTTGTTTGATTGCAGCCCCTGGCAGAAAGAACTAAAAATAGCTCAGTGGCCTTCAGAGGATATATTTTCAGTCATTTCCATTCTTCTTCTTTGACATGCTGTACTAGTTTAGTTGCTGTTTCAAAGAGGGAGAAGATTAGTGGGTCTTAGATATAGAACCTCACTCAAAATCTGTTGTGAGCTACTAGTGTGGTTTCAGATCAAGAGCTTCTAAAAACGGAGCTTTCTATGCTTTATCTCATGAAGAGAAAAAATGCAAGCTGAAGAAAAATACTCAAAGTTACATTCAGTATTTGTACAGGAAAATAATAGGAGGCCATCATAGTTGTATTGAACAAATAAATTACTTTTCCTAAATTTTACTTTTAATCATCATTATTCCAGGTTAAAAAAGAACATGATTCTCTTCTTGGCTTACCAGAAGTCCACTTTGGGATACCTACAACGGGATAATTAATTTCAACATTAAGACATTAAAATCCATGTTTCCACACGTGCAGGTGGAATACGTGTTTAAGCTCCCGTTATAGTCAGTAGATAGGCAGTCAGTGTGCCTTAGACTTATTCAGTTGTTTCTAGAACAAATGAAGGCTAACCTCCATAGTAAACTGAACCACCACCATGAACTATTATTTAGGGGTAGTAAGAATCTGTATCTCCCACTACATCTCATACTTTTTCATATTCAGAAAAACTTTGTAGTCAGACAGAGAACTTCTTAATGATCTCAAACTGAGACGATCCCACTTCAAAGAGAAGTACTCAGCACACTGTAAAAACTGCGAAGAATGATACAAAAATTGTATTTGTGATTTTTTTCATGTATCAGAAGAGATCAATCTGTCATGTGGAAAATAGCAAATCAGTTTTAGAACTGCCTGTACTTGTACACAGGCTCTGCAGGGCCAGGAATTTGCTAGAGTGTGTCCTGGTAGCAATAGCGTATTGTTCTTTGGAACTGGCAAGGCACAAGTCATCAATGAAATATAGCAAATTCCATCATTTCCCAGGAAACTGTTTGAGAAAAAAACATGCAAGTGATGAATTTTCTGTCCTTTAAGGTTTTTCTTCTCAGAAGGAAACCAGAGGGATCAGGTTCCTCTGTTATTGCATTCCTAGTTGTAGGTCCAAAGCATGTTGTTCTTTTTGACTTGTTATGGTTATTTCATTTTTGTTAGATGATTAGTAATTTTGCAAAAAATAATACTTTTCCCTCAAGATTCTTTTTAACATTCAGCTAGTTAATTTTAAGCATAGACAATCAGATTGTTAAAGAATGAGCTTCCATGCACAATGTGCAGCGTCAAACTTTATTAGACCTACAATCTATTGTGTCCAAGAGGGATCTGATTCTGTTCTCTTACTCTTACTGGTGTCCTGATACCTCTTTAGCATAAATATAAAATATCCTTGAAAAGATATGAAAATTTCTCAAATTTATTTTGAAATCACTTTGTTCCTCAGCTACAACACTATATTTAATAGTTTTAATAACACTAAATAAAGAAAATGTGTTTTATTAGTAAATAGTATGTATAAAACATAATTTTCCCATTATCTCAAGACTATCCAGTAAGCTGCTAACAGTATATAGCTATTTTTTACTTCACCCTTTATAACCTTAGCTATATCCTTCTAAATAAGTCAAGAAAAAAGGAGTCTGCACTTTTGACTTATATTTTATGTGACTAATAATTTTCTTAGTGATCTGGAAGTGTTCTAATATTGGTAGATATCCTGCACGCTTTCTGCTTCAGCAGCTTAATTTGAGTCCAAGGGTCAAAGGAAGGTTACTGAACCTATCTTGCAGCTTCTCTCTGAGCTGGGGGCATGCCAGCGAAACGAATAGAAGTAAAATTTCTTAATAAGTAAAATAACAGGTTTATCCGAAGTTTAATAATTTTGTATTTAAGAGAAGATTCTCAAGATTAGGCAAAACTTTTCCTCTTAGATAAAAGATTATGCCAGTTGAAGCTACACTGATGTGTTTTTATGAGAGCTGCTGCTGGGGCATTATTTTAAATGAGAACTACTGTGATTTTAAAGAAGCCTGTGCCATTCAAATCCATGGTTTTAATAAGATGTTTCTACTATATATGACAGTGCTGTGTAAATGTATTATAACTTAATTACCATTTCTCTAGATAGTGAAAATCCTTCACATGTTCAGGAAAAAATCTGTAGATATTTCAGAAAGTACAAGTACAAATTATCTTGGATTTTTAATACTTGATTACAGATACATTGAATGAGCAATAGCTCTACTTATACTCGTTGAGTGCCTGCTAATTTGCCAGCTATATCATGATTGTTTTTTACTATATTTTTATAATCCTTATAATTTTTATAAGTCAAGACATCTGAAGTTAAGATGTATCATCCTGATGCTTGCATTTTTATTTGAATTGTTTCCATCTCATATTTTATTTAATACTAGGTCACGGGGAATATACTGGTAGCTAAATGAAGATAATTGGGAGTTGAAAGAGTTGTCAACCTTAAACTGTGACCCTTGAAATTTTGACATTTGTGTGTAAAATCATGAGAATTCCCTAAAAAAAAAAATAAATTACTGTAGGGATATAACCGAAGATTGTGAGGAGGACTGTAGGTACGCTCAAGTGACTTGAGCCTGAGGTGCTGGAAAACACCTACATCACACTGGATTCCTGCTTGGCCCGGTGTGCTCCACCAGCAGCACACCCGCACCTAGATAAATAACAGAGGCCTGGGAGAGGTGCGGGGGCTTCTCTCACATTCCTGCCCTGCAAAGCTGTCGTATGAGGCCTGGGAGCTCAGGCAGAGGAGCAAGTAAAGCATAACAAAGCAGTGGGATAAATGCCACACACTTTGTAGCATGGAGAGATCTCCTCGTGCCTGCGCTGCTGCTTGTCCAGCTGCTCGTGTGACGGCTGCCTGTGTGCCGCATCCAGGTGCTGCTGCAAAGATTCTCCAGGTTCCCAGATGGTGAGAATAAATCTACTCTTTGCCTTTCAGCCATAGTCTGTGGTTGTTCCTGCATCCTGTATGTTTGGCCCACACAGTTACTTTTTTCTTTTTTTTTTTTCCTAAGTTTTTTCTAAGTTTCTCTACACTTGTGAGATCCCCAACCTAACAAGAATTTTTCCAATTCTGAAATACTTTTAAATGTTGACATATGGAAAAGACACAATAATAGCTTATAGCTGTTGCTAAAAATCAAATCCTGAAGGAGCAGATTCTCTTAATCTTCATCCAGGCCCAGGTTTAATATGTTGATTTTGAAACTAATTACTACATGAATAAGTAGTTACTCAATTAATAACTTTTGATTCTATTAGCAAGAACTTAATCTAAATTAATATTTTATGTCTTTTTTCCTCCTACAGAAAGTTTGATTTGGAAAAAAGAAATGGTTATCCCTAACTTTATACACATATTTAGTTAACTGTCTTAGAGTCCACCCATTCAAGAATATAAATGGTAACATAATTCTTCGGTTTGGTTCAATAACTTTTATAGATTTGCAATGCTTTTCACCCTAAAAAATTACTGAACAACAAATGAGTTGTATAGGTTTTATAATAATTTAAAAAAAAAAGAAAGGGCTTTCTGGGGAGTGTTGTTTACACATATATTTTCAAGTGAAAATCTATACAAATATATATACATTGTAATGCACATTTGTGGAGTTACTCTGTTGTTTTTGTTTTGTTTTCATTTAGAAGTGTTCTAAAAATGTGGAAAATTTTGTAGCATAGATATCACTTGTTCACTTGACAGCTTTTGTTTCTCCCACCTATAGTTCCTCACAATTAATATTTCAGACAGCTAGAAAAACTTTCTTTAATGTTTAAAGAAAAAACTATTTTGGCATATGATTGTGTGGTAGAGAAAACTAAAATTTTGGATCTTTCTTACAGTGTCCTGGTCTAGTTTGTCTTAAAACAGATTTTTCCACCTAGTTTTTTTCAGTAAAGCTATACACATTCTGCTAGGGCATTGCTTTTCACGGAAAAGAGTATATAAAAAAAACATTCACATTGCAGAGGAAAGATGGTTTAATAAGTAGGACTATGCATTAATATCTAGGAGTCTAATTTATAAACAATAAGTTTCACCTTGCACTTGTATCTTCTGTGAGGTCTTGGACAAATCGTTCAGTGTAGCACTCATCTCAGCAGATGTTATCTGTACTCATCCGGACTGTTTTTTGTAATCAACAGAGAGAGGCCCTGAGCTTATCAGAACTCTTAAGCAGATATTTGTGTTCCACAAACATATCCATTTAGCCTTGGAGAATCACCTTGTGATTAGAGATGGTTAGATAAAGCACCTTGGAGTCTCTTGAGTAAGCAGATATATCAAGCATAGCAGATAAAAGGGATTGTAGGCAACTTGAGTTCAGATAGCTGAAAAAAACATGTAGTGATATAAGCATTTGGAGTCAAGACTTAGTTGCATCAGACTTCAGGCTGCACAGACTGAGTTGTATAGTTAATGCTTCTGAGAGCCCTGGCCATAAAATGGAAATATCCAATACTCTGCTATCTCATGGGGGACAGGAAAAGAATCAGGACCACACGGTGATAATTGGTAGTAGTGACAGTAAATACCGCTTAAGGCTGATAAAGCATCTCATTAAAACACTGTGAAAGAAAATATAAATGTGAGGATTAGGATGCTTATCTTAATCCATACTCTTAAAATGATTGGTAATAAAAAGCAGAATTATCACTAAAATTACTAAAAAATATGTAACTCTCATCAGTGCAAGAGGATAATTATATAATTTATATTAATTTTGAGTTCTACTTTTTTAAAAAGAGATGCCTGCAAAGCCATTCATAACTTTGTGCTGGCATGAACTGCCTAAGGAACAAAATGCCTGGCCTGCAAAATATTTCTACCACTTACAAATGACTGCAACCCAATTCAAAAAATGAAAAGTTAAAAACTATTGGGTTCTGTTTAGTGGAACAGAAATCTCACAAGATTGCAGTGAGTTTCCAAATTCCCCCAGCTCCCCTTTAATGAATTGCTTTCTTACTAGGTTTCTGCAAACCAGCAAGTTAGCTGAATTCTGAGTCAGCAAAGGAAGCATTCAATTTCCAGACAGTAGTTCCTAGAGCTGCTACTAGAATTTAGCTGCTTCCAGGAAAGTTTCTGTTTCTATCTTTTTTGGGATGTCAGTAGTCCAATGAGCCTGACAGGCAGTCCAGATACATGAGAATCAGGCTGCTCTAGCCATCTGGAAAGCTTGGGAGATGCTTAGTCAAATCTCCAGACCAGGAGCTGACAGAGACAGTTGCTAAGGGAACCTTAAATTTCATCAGACACCCTGTGAAATCCATCTGCTTAACTACTTGACTGTCCTGTAAAACTGGTCAAGCTGATGCCTTGACAACCTGGGCATGACACTGTGTTTGCCTAAGATCTCTGACTGGTGGCTGGGTAATAGTTGCTTTGCTCACCAATTTTTCAGTCTTTTTGGCCGGTTCCCAGGAGGAACAGCTGTGATGTGCACAGGCTTGGAGGGACAGACAGCTCAGCAGATGGACAGCAGCAGAGATATGTAAAATGAGTTGTGGGAGTCTGAGAAAATCACTTAAATTTATTTGGAAGACTCAGGAAGCTGAATGATTTGGTTTCTGGATTTATCTTATGAATTGTTCATATGATTTAATATTTCCCTGAAATATTGGATTTTTCTGCATCAGCATTTTCTGTATTTTTTTACCCAGCCATATTCTCATGCACTATTAAAAGCAGTTAAATATTTTTGCTAGTTCCGCATAACTGGAAAACAGAATAATTAATATTTAATATTATTATATGTTTTTTATTTTATACTTGTCATTTAAAGTATCTATATAGTCTTGCAAGAAAAAGAAAATTCCCCACAAATGCCATTTAATTTGGAGCTTTAATAGCCAACTTAGAAATCCAACCCAGCTTATAGACTTTAAGCATCCATTCTCTTGACTTTTTAGTCCTGAACCCACATTTCTTTCCTTGACTCTAGAGATTTCTAGGCCTGGAAGGGAGTTTTTTCTTTCAAATGTAAAATATCAGTCTCTAGCTTTGGGGCTGAATTGAAAGTCTACTTGTGTGATTTAACACTTTAAAATGTTATTGGTTCTTGTACTATTATTGACTACAGTATTTGAAATTCTGTTGGGAGTGGAAAATAGCTGCTCAACAATGGAACCTGGATTGATTTTCATTCATTAACTTTGAAAAAGGACATAAACATCCTGAACTATATATTCATTCAAAATTTATCATTCCTCCTTATGTTTTAATCATGCTTCAGGAATTGATCTTATTGTTCCTTCAAGAAAGTCAATAATAAGTTAATGAATTAGAAATTCATTGAAAAAAGTCCAATGATACTGCTTTTCAACAGATTATTTAACCCTGTTACAATTAAAATACACATAAGAACACACACCTGCAGTAGTTTGACCCTGGCTGGAGGCCAAGTGCCCACACAGCTGCATTTTCGCTCCCCCTTCTCACTTAGACAAGGAAGGAAATATAACTAAGGGCTCATGGGTTGAGATAAAGACACTTAGCAATTACCATCATGGGTAATATAGACTACACTCAGAGAGATGTGTTTAAGCTATTACTAATCAAATTAGAGAAGGGCAATGAGAAATAAAACGAAATCTTAAAAATAATACTTTTCCCCCACCACACTCCTCCTTTCCAGGCATGACTACTGTCCTGACTATGCTACCCCCTCCTTTTTCCTGAATGGTGCAATGGGACAGGGAATGGGGATTGCAGTAGGTTCATCAGGTATTGTCTCTATCCCTCCTTCTTCCTCGAGGGGAGGACTCCTCACTCTTTTCCTGCTCTGGTGTGGGATTCCTCTCATGGGAGACTGTTCTTCATAAACGTTCTCCAACCTAAGTCCTTCCCACAGGACACAGTTCTTCCCAAACTACCCCAACATGTGTCCTTCCCATTGGTGCAGTCTTTCAGGAACTGATGCTCCAGCATGAGTCCCCCACGGAGTCACAAATCCTGCCAGGAAACCTGCTCTGGCATGGCCTTCTCTTTCCACGCGTCCACAGGTCCTGTCGGAAGTCGACTCCCGTGCAGCATTCCCACAGGGTGACAGTCTCCTTCATGCATCCACATGCTCTGGCATGTGATCTTCCATAGAATAGCAGAATCATAAAATCATAGAATGTTACGGGTTGGAAGGGACCTTGAAAGATCATCTAGTCCAACCCCCCTGCCAGAGCAGGATCCTCTAGGGCAGTCACACAGGAATGCATTCAGGTGAGTTTTGAAAGTCTCCAGAGAAGGACACTCCACACCTCTCTGGGCAGCCTGTGCCAGGGCTCTGTAACCCTCACAGTAAAGAAGTTTCTTCTCGTGTTGAGGTGGAACTTCCTATGTTCTGATTTATATCCATTATTTCTTGTTCTATTACTGGACACCA
>NW_009723553.1:3345-68463 GCF_000703405.1 Apaloderma vittatum | reverse complement strand
ATAAATTATATATACAATATAATATCTTATAATAAGGTTAACTATAAAAAGTGTGTAAGAAAACTATTGCATAAGTGTTATTATTGCTTTCTGTATGACATATGTAGATCATATTTATGTTGTCAAATACCTTCATATATGATGGTAAATCTATTGATCACTATAAGACACTGTGTTGCAGCTTGTTCATTAAAACATTGTGCTAGTACTTTTTTTGCTTCAAATTGCTTATTTTCCAGCCACACTCCAAATCCCCATATGCTTAACCACGTAAATGCATAGGAGGAAACAGAGAAATTAAATGGAAAATAACCCTTAAAATATGAATTGTGTTAGTCTATCTATAAGTCTATCTATCTATATTGTGAAAATGTCTTGGACTGTGGGAAGCTATTATGTGTTCTGTTAACACGGTCATCTCTGCTGTTCACTTTTTATATCAACTTAAAAATCACCTGAAATCCGACAGTCTAGCCGCAGGCCTCATAAAACGGAAGCGTGGACACAGTGTAATAAATAATAAATAACATTTCGCATAGTGGTGCTGTGCACTGTTTCCTCCTTTAGCATTGCATTTAAAAATACTAAAAGTTGCACATGGGAAAATTTAATCCCTGGGCATATTTTCTGTTAAAACAAAGGAGTATTTCTAATATATGACCGCCAAGAAATTAGAATAATCCAAAAAGCTTCAAGTCACTTTTTCTACAACTATGTAGACACCAAAAACACTTCATCTAGTATGACATATGTACTGTAACATGTACCATGCCAAGTCAATTAAAACACTAATTGTCTGTTTCTGAGAAAAACAGATGGTGGGTCAAATTTTATTCATTTTTCACAGTTTTAGGCCCCACACCTATTGGTGGTATGCTCATATTACCCAGTAGGGAGTCTAAAAAAGATTGGCGATGTCTTTTTCAAACTGCTTGTTTTCCTTCTCACCACTCCTCCACCCCTTGTTTATAGGAGTATTTAAAAATGTAGGGGGTTGTTTTATGTTCTTTTTTTCCTACTACTGTATTGTTTTTTCCTGTTTACTTATCCAAAATGGTTAGGTTAGAAATAATCTTATAAAAATGTACTGTAGAGAGTGGAAGTTTGCTGGTTTTGATCTCTTCAGCAAGTTATTAAGGATTATAAAATTATTTGGCTTTTACATGGCCTTATTATTCAGCTGACTGGTGCCTGGATTTATTTTTTTCCCTCGTGATTTCTACAGGTATTTTAGTTCTTTCAAGTGTCTTTTGCAATAATCTAACAATGCCTATATTTAGGACATTTGGCTGGACATGAGAACCCTAAGTAAAACCAGTAAATTTGCAACATGCTCTAAATTTTTGAGAGTTTTATTCCCTCTGTTCTTTAAGTGGTGCCTAGCTATTATCTTCTATGCCAGGACAGTGTTTTCTTTTTGCACATGACTTGTTCGTTTTTCTGATTTTTTTTTTTTTTTTAATAAGTGTTTCCTAAAGCAGAATGCTCTGCTAAGTCAGTTCTGGGGTAAATATTTTGATTTTGTATATTATTCTAAGAAGACCAAAAAGCTGAAAAGGTAAAAGGAATTGCATTCTGTTAGTGTGAAGCTGTGTGCAGGTAGTCTATGGAGAGGCAGCACAGAACTAGCTAAATCCTTTCATCTTTGTTAGCAAGCCAGGGATAACCTGAGCAAAAGAACCATCATTCCATAGTCTTTCTCAGTGACTGTAAGCCTCTGATTTCCAGTGATCACTGTACTTTTGGAGAAGCTTAAAATCTCATCACACTTTGTGTTTTCTTCAAAATTGTTAGAAATTCAGCAGAAATACTGTGAAAGCATTTTCTCCTTTTTTCCCCTTTTGCATGTCATAAGTACCTTCTAGGATCAGAGGTGTTCTAAAAATCCAGAGGTTTATCCATTTAAACATGTTATTTAAAATGTTTTACATTGACTTCTTTATTTTAAAATACAGTTTTTCAGATTTTTTTTTTTTTTAATTCAGCATGTGGAGAGAAAACAGCCCAAACTTGATAAGGATATTAAAAAAAATTTGGCCTACACAAATTGGGCTATTTATTTCTAAGACCCTTTAAGAGATAGAACTTAATTAGAAAAATACTTTTATATTGGTTTAATTCTGGTTGGATTTATGTCCACGGGTGATTTGACTATGAATTTAGCATCACTATCTCTGGTTTTCAATCTTTAATGCAGGCAAGATAAATGCATTTAGATCTACTACTTCTCTGCTAAGGATTTTCCTTGTTGTCATCTATGATAGGAATCAGATCATCTGTTTGTTAAAAAACGTTCATATTTCCACTTTGTTATTTGTCGTGATACCTCTGAAAAAATCGTTTATTGTAAATATGGAAGGTTTCTTGTGCGTTACCACTGCATTTAGTAGTTCCATTTTATTATTTTATTTTTCTAAAAATTTTCCTGGAACCTTTCAAGTAAAGGTCACTGCTAGGGTTCAATATTCCTTCTTTTTATAAGAATGTCATAATGGTAAGGTATGGTAGAGTTGAACTCTAGACTGATTGGAGGACTTATAGAACATTACAAGGATTTTAGGACTGTGTTGTGACCCAGTCTGAAAGTGAAGATGAATCACAAGAACATGGGGTGTTCTGGACCAGTGCAACTTAAATAAATTTTATGTTGCTCCAGTCCTTCTGCCACCATTACTGTGGTTCTACCACAGTTCTGCCATGAACTACTACTTATATACTTGATGTACTTAAGAAATGAATGTAGTTCAACAGTGACAGATTTAGTTGCCACAGAAACGTCTCTTAATGAACAAGTGTATTTCAAGTAGATCCTTAATTGTATCCAAGTTTCTTTTATTCAGTGAAATACATGTAGACATACAGTTTCAGCATGGCGTAAGTTCTTAGCGCTTCAGCTGCTTTTCTAAAGCAGAAGATGACTGCTTTGCTGTTTGTTTGGAGTTTGTTTTTTTTAACCTTCTCAGCTTTTTATGGCAACTTATTTGTCTAAAGAATTTTTCTGTGAAATGAAATGTTTCGTGGCAGTTAATAAGTTTTCTAGAAGTTATGAACTTTTGATTTAAGATCTAATTTTAAATTACTGTAATTTCACTAAAGTGATTGGTAGCAAGTGAGAAGCAGTGTGAAGAAAAGTCAAACTCCTCCTACAGTAATAGAGTTAGTGTGATCAACCAAATTTAGATATTGAACAGTTCAGATACTGACAGATGAGGTAGTCATCTCCAGAGGCACGGATGTCACTCCATGCTAAAGCACAGGCTCTCCAAATTGTATTGTGGATGTGGGATGGAAAATATTAAAGACAAGGTGTATTATCAGTGAAAGGTATGTTTTACAGAGAAGTGCTACATGTCCATCTATCTTGCAGTATTGAAATAATTCCCTGGGTGTTTTTAGTGAAATAAATTAACTGTGGGTAGTGTCCCATGAGATCTCTTCTGAAATGATCCAAGAATAAATGTAACTCTAGACATTTTTCATGCTTTCTACTGCTATCTCATTTTTATTACTTTTCTACTTTAAGCACCACTTACACCACTATATTCAGTAATGATAGTGAGCTGATTTTTGATGAAGTGAATCTTTATTTTTCTTGCTAAGTGGTTCCAAATCTTGTTGGAGATTCCATTGTCATTTGCATTAGTCAGATCTTTAAGGTGGAAGTTTAGCCTTTTCAATACTGCCATCATGAGTTTGCATTTAACACTCACACTTGCAACTTTAAATAAGTGTGTAGGAATATACTTTTGTCGGCAAGATCTGTTGAATGTGCTTTTGAGTAACCGACATCTGCTAGAATTTATCTGACTTTTACTTTTTCTTTAATACCTATCAGTCTTCAAATATGCAAAACAGTTTTGAGCTGTAGAACTCAAGGACTCCCAACTTTGATTCCTCTTTGCCTACAGATATCCTTTTGAACAAAGGACCTTTCTTTTGTCAGCTTCATTAAAATACCAGTCATGTTAAGCACGTTTCTTCTTGTCTTCACGTAGGGGGTGGAATTAGGTCTTAGCAAAGTTTGTAAGTGACATGGAAGACCAACTAATGATAATAATATGTCCTTCCTCCCATCACTCTTTCATTTTCTATTTCTTTAGTTCATTTTCATTCTTTCTTTAGATGGCAGTGGACATGTACACAGTATTATTTACTGTCTCAATCCATAGTGAGCACAGTTTATATTCGGCCTCTTGAGTCAGTGAATTTAATTCACTGAGATGTAGAAATCCCAGTTTAACTTGTACACCTAGAAACTGTAGGGAGCAGTTGCTAAATAAAACTCATATAGTAGAATGTTATAAAGCATAACTCAAGCGTGATACTTCCATTTAGCACTTTCACATTTTCTGACTGATTTTAAATCTGTTATTTTGGTTTAGACTGTTGCTGTGCATGTGTTTGCATTCATTAGAAACTGTAAATGCATTTAAAGACTTTCAAGAAATGCAGGGGAATCTAATTTATCTCAATTTAAATATCTTTCTTGGTGGTCACGAGAGGACTACTGTTTGGAAGGTGAAGAGGAAGACATGTTATTTGTTGGAATTCCAACAGGCTTTTCCCTACTTTGTCACTGAGGCAGTTCTCTGCATTTATTTTATTTGACATGACTGTGGTAAATGTTAATGGTCTTACCTTGAAATTACAGGAATGATGTAAAGCTAATTATGTCACTTTTTTTAAAAAAAAAAAACAACAATCAAACTTACTGTATTTCCACTGAATTTTCTGTTATATGGTGTCTCCTTTTTCAAAAATTAGGTAGACGATTTTGATTTAGATTTTGGTTTGAAAAATGCATGATCACTGATTATGCAATTCTAGCAAATGAAGAAGATTTGCAGGCTGCATAATTTCCAAAGTACCTCACATGTCCTTCTTAAAAAGTGATCAGTTAATTTACTTAGCTTCCATGGAAACATGGAGAAATTAAAGAATTTTATGGCTCTTTCATAGGTGTTAGGAATGGTAACAGAATCATAAAATCATAAAATGGTCAAGGTTGGAAGGGACCTTGAAGATCATCTAGTTCCAACTCCCCTGCTGTGGGTGGGGACTTACCAGCTTATCTTTTTGATAAAAGTGAAGTTCTTTGATTAGAATGAATAACTGAATTTTATCTATCATTGAAAAGCAATACGTACTTTATCAATCTGTGTTCAAAAGTTGCTCCATGAAGTGAGATTCTGTCCTGTTGTAGTAAATTTTTTATACATGGTTGAAAAGACTGCATGTACTGCATTATGCACATCAATAAATATTACACTCATTTAAAAAATCTCAACAGCACAAGTTTAAGTTGCAATAAATATTCTGCCAGTAGTTTTGAGATGTCCTTTCTCCCCATAAACTATGTAAAAATGTAATGTCTTAGTGTTAATAGGCTGTCACGTAACAAAATTCTAACTATGAAATCTAAGTGGACCCTATCTGATAACTGCTTGGCTTTCTCTCAGACCTCTGTAATCTTCAACAGTTAATTTTGATAAAAATATTGGATAAAATTTGGATCATAAAAAAGCATGTAAAGCTCCAAATACTGATTTTAGGACATTCACATTCCTTTGCAGCTCTTATTAGGTGACTATTACCTGTTATGCTAACATAGGCATACACAAGCCTATTTGATTAACAATGATATGAAAGGAAAATAATCTCTTCATTAAATAACTGTCATAAAAGAAACATCTACTTTTAAATGTAAGTGGGATTGGCTGTGTGCTCATTCTCTTAAAATTTAGATGCTTCTAAAATTAGCCCATTTTTTAAAGAAATCCTGTTTTGAAAATCTAGTTCAAATGTAATTAGTAGTCCAAAATTACAGTTTTGAAGTATGTGAAGTGACTTCTTCATTTTACTGAAGAACTAACTCCCATAACCAGTGATATTTTAAAAATTGTTTATCTAGAAAGGAAAGTATGAGTCAGACCTGTTTAGTCTCTCAAGACTTGTATTTTATTTTGACATCTGAATAGATGGTGTTTGAGAGAAGCACGAGCACAAGGTCCCAGTGGTTCTGTTTAACATTAGATCTAAGGTTCAGTTCATGCTGCAGTAGTTAATTTTTTAAAACTGCTGATGAAACATAAAATGAGAGAGGTGAAAAGTTTGTCTAAAGAATAAGTTGTATTTTTGCCTTCTGTTTAAGCTAGGTATGGACTGGAATGATTCAAGAACTGAGGGATGTGAGGGTTTTTTGGTGCATGTAGTCTTCTTGCATAGTCAGTTGGTCAGAAATTATGAAGTGTCAGAATGTAAATCACCCGTGAAAGCATAATTCAGCCTCTGTGCACACACGTTCATTATCATACAGTCTGTAATTACAGAGTCACCCAGATTTCCCTTAGGCTTCCTGCCTCATTCATCGCATTGGATGAATGTGCCTTGGAAACGTAGCAGCTGTTTAATACTTTTAACCTCATCGTTCAAGTTTTGGCCTCAGTCTTATTTACTGCACATTCTTTAAAGCCTGCAGTAAATACACAATAGTTCTGTCCTAATTTTAGCATACATATGATCTTTTTTTCTAATCATAATAAAGATCATAATTTTTTCTTCTACTTGAAGATAAAAAAAGTATTATCATCCTAATGTTATATGTGAAGGAAACAGGATAAGGATAAGTCAGAACCTATTTATGAATTGGTGGAAAACTTAAGTTGGAACTACTTACTTCATGATATACAACTTAGGGTTTATTGCTGTTAACCAGACTGTGATTTTAGGGGATTCTTGAGCTGATGCACTGCATCTCTTTTACTTTCCTAGTATTTCTGATTATTCACATTTTTTACCTGTCAGATACCAAGATGTCAATGTAGACACTCCAGAATGAAACTCTTATGGGAAGTGGCCAGGTGTTTAAATCTCTTTGAACATTAACTGTTAGCATCCATCCAGTGAGGCTAGCATATATAACGCATCATAAACTGCACCTTCTTAAGTTTTTGTCATCAAATTATTAACTGCAACAACGTACTCTTGTCTTCAGGTACCTCAGTTGACACTTCACTCTGGTTACTTTCTCTTCTATATTGACAGTATCTCAAAAATGGAAATCTCAGATTGATTTATAGACATAGTCTCGCTCTTTGAATTTGACAAACTCACAGATAAAACTCTTTACCCATAAATTCAGTATTTGAACAACTGCTATTGATAAATTTACTCCATCCCTACAATAACCCATTCTGATTACTTTTGTTTACCAGATTTAACACCTAATTGTCAATATACTGATCTCCCTAACTAGCAGTATCTCTTGGGGCCAAAGGACTTCTGTGTATTGCAAGTATATGCAAGTTTACCTGCATGCTCATTTCTCAGGCTGAGTTTATAGCTACATAAGAAAGGAGTAACACATTTTCTTAAACTTATTTCCATACAATTCACAGCAAGTTGATTGGACATATGTCAAATTGGGGGGAAAGTAAAATAGGGGGGATTGCATTTCACATTCATTTTTATCAACAAAGGAAAAAACCTCTATGAAGAAAAACTTACTCAACATATTAGACTACATATTGTCATTAAAATCTGAGTCTTCCATAAGATAGCTATGGTTGAAGTTAATAAGTTCATCTCTTCAGAGTGTGAAAGGCTCATATCAATTTCATCACCACTATCATCTCTGGATTAATAAAGCTTATACCTGGACCATGGCAAGATATTGAATATTATTTCTTTTATTTTTTATTTTTCTCCGAACTCATCAGTTGCTTTTCAAAACTTTGGCTTGCCTGTGGCCTTAGACTCTCAGAATACAGTGGCATTGCAATAATGTTGACTACGACCTCAAGTCTTCTGCTTCTTTCTTAATGACCTTCTTGTCATTTAGGTTTAGCTGTAATTGTGAAAAACTATGTGTTATCTCCTTATTTATTTCTCAGTTTATGCCTTCAGTGTTCTATTTCTGACTCGGGAAAGAAATTATCTTGCACTGAGATTGCTGACCACTGTAGACTTGGTTTTCTGATAGCTGCTCACTTTTAAAGAGACATATTTCAAGAGCACAGGAGCAGGCAATTCCTAAGTGTCAGAAGTCAGGTGGCAGAAGGCTGACTTGGATGAGCAGAGATCTTCTAGAACTTAGGCAGAAAAGGAAAATGTATGGACATTGGAAGCAAGGACGGATGACACCGGAGGATTATAGAGATGCTGATTGTCATTGCAAGGAGAAAAATTGTGCAGACAAAGCTCAGTTCGATTTTGAGCTGGACACCACTGCGAGGGACAATAAAGAGGGTTTAAAATGTATGTTAACAGTAAAAGTAAGATCAGGGACATGAGTCTTACTGGTTGAGATAGGTCACCTCACAAATAGAGATATACACAATGCAGAGACACCTGTTCTTTGTCTCTGTCTTTAACAGCGATGATGCTCCCTGGGGTCCCCAGAGTACTAGGCTGGAAGACCGTGACTGAGGGAATGATGAACTCCCAACTGACTCCGAACTTGTTCAAGACTTGATGCCTCAGCTGGATGTATATAAATCTATGGGGTCTGCTGGGATTCACCCCTGGGTACTGAAAGAGCAAGCTGATGTTACCTCTCCATTATTTTTCAGCTGTCTTGGGAGTCTGAAGAGGTCCCAGTCAACTAGAAGCTGGCAATTATTGCCCCAGTTTTCAGTAAAACTAAGAATCATAGAATCATAGAATGGTTTAGTTTGGAAGGGACCTCAAAGATCATCTAGTTCTAACCTGCCTGCCACGGCAAAGAGAAAGACCCTGGTAATTACAGACCTTTTAGTCTTACTTTAATGCCTGGTAAAATCATGGAGAAGGTTGTTCTGTGAGTTAATAAGAAACACAAGTAACAATGCAGTTATTGCTTATAGCCAACATGGATTCATGAGGGAAAAGTTTTTGGCAATCTAAATTAATTTCCTTTATGACAGGATCACCCACCTAGCTGATCAAGGGAAGTGGGTAGATGTGTTGGTTTTTACTTTAGTAAAGCTTTTGATACTGTTTCTCTCGGTATCCTTCTATGTAAACTGCCCATCGCACAGCTAGACAAGTCCATAATATGTTGGGGGAGAAATTGGCTGATGAATCAGTCTCAGAGTGTTGTAGTAAATGCAGTTGCATCAGACTGGCGGCCAGTGACCAGTTAAGAATATGGATTTTATTATGTAGTGATATATTACAGCAACATGCAGTCTTAAAGGAATCTCAATATTTAGTGATATTTTTAATGTTTATTTGCTTCCCTATACTTCATGGGGTAGCATAATCTTTTAGCGCCTCTTTCTACTTAAAAGTTATTGTTTATGAAGTAGTTGTCTTAGGCTGTTAGCTGCCTTTCACCTCAAAATGATATTTTCTTTAATACATTAAAAGCCCTTCCATCCCAAATATTTAACATGGAAAATATGCATTAAATCCTGTTCTCCTCAGTACACTGTAAACGCACAGCATCACGAGTTGTTTCAAGTCCCTAAGCACGTTAATGAGATTTATATCCACAAAGTTTTGTCTTAGTGCTTATTTTACAAAACCCTACTCTTCTGCCAGGCTTTTTATCTGAGGAAATTTTCAGTACAAGTAATAACTATGAAACAATAATACAGATCTCAGCAATTTGCTAGATCTCATATTTGTGTACTAGGAGATTTCTGGATGGTGATTACTTTTTTGGTTATTTTGCCCATGGGAAAGAATAGAAACTGAATTTTGATTTTATTTTTTTTTCACTGAAGAACTTAGTGAGGTTTGATTATATATTAGGGAATTTTTAGATATAGATTCTAAGGAAATGTTGGTAATTTATTTCCCTTAGTAACTGGCAAACTGGTTTTCACTGTCTTTTACTAGTTAAGTGGTGGTAGAAACTATTTCAGTGTTGGCTTTTTGTAGGTGATGAGTTTTCAATAGGTGTGACATAACCCAGGTAGAGTGATGGAAGAAATTATACAAATCATATATAATAATCAGATAGTGAAGTACATTTCACAGTAGTTCTTTATGTTTCAGTAATTTTTTATTATCTTTTTAAAACAGTGAAATATGACAAGATTTTTTTTTGAACATTAGTAGTAATTGCAGCAGAAAAGTGCAAAAAATAGTATGTGTGGCAATTTGGTTATTTTGTTATTGTTGTTAAGTCATAATTAGAGTGGTAGATGTGATGCTCTAACATGATATATTAATCTTGTGGAATAGCATAAACTTTAGTCAGAGTCATCAAATCAAGTGTTAACAGAGTCCAGTTCATGTGTTTCAGGTTGCTCTCAGTGTTTGGTTTTGGTTGGATGTTTGGATATGCTGTAGTAACATTTTTATTCTTAATTTCTAATATGTAAGGGAATTCCTGCATTATTTTTACTAAATAATAAGCTATACATTTTTTTTCTTCTGATAAATGAGCTAGAGGAAAGACCAAAATATTTGTCTCGTTTCCACATATTCCTTTTATTAAGTACATACGTTACCATTTTGATTATCAGTTTACATTTGTCTATTTAAACTACTTGGCTTGTCGTATCTCAAAAAAGTTGCTTGCAAAGATCTGCCCTGCAACATCATTGCAGTAACTGTAAAGAAGAATTACAAATAGCAAAGAAACCATGGCAGAGTTGCATGAATGATGCTTATTATAAGGTGTTTATTCATTATACTTGATCAGTGGCATGGTTTGCTTTTTTTCTCTCCTCATTTTAAATTAGAGGCCCTTAATATAAGATTTGCTTTTTTAAATAAGATTTGCTTTTGTATTTTGAACTGAAACATAAGTTCTTATTTAAATAAAATAATAAGAATGCTGATTTCCTTAGCAATTTCTTTTTAAAATTCCTTGTAATCTATGAATATAAAATAGCTAAGTTGTTTAAGAAAAATCTTGTTCCAAGGACCGAATACAGTTTTAAAACAGCGTATTTTTGTATACTTGAGAAACTTCTAGAAGTATGTTATAATTTAAATTATTAAATTATTTCTATTGTGTTAGCCTAGTTTACCATTTTCACATGGGTGTATTCAAACTGACCGTGATCTACCTAGTCTTGTTTCAATTTATTTTTTTAAAAATCTTCTCAGCTAAAATTGATGTTTTCAGTCCATGATACATACTTACTGGTACCCTAACTCATATTTAAAGAAAAGAAAACAACAGCGATGAGTAATATCTCTGTCCTGAACAAGGCTTTGGTCTTGAGCCCAGGGTGAAAATGCAGCTCTAACATTGAAAGGAGACATCCTTGGTTATTAACTGCTTAGTCTGGTCTCACATACAATTCTTTCTGCTTTAGCATTTTCTGCAGCATGCAGTTGTGGTTCTAGTTCGTATTCAAAAAACATCATGATATATTTACTAACAATATATGCTTTGGCTCACTTAACCATGTTAACCAGGGTGAAATACTTTATCAAGTTGAGAACACTGGCATTGAAATGTGATAATCATGATACTGTTCTGCACAACATCTTGGTTTCTAAACTGGAGGGATAGGGGTTTGATGGATAGGCCACTCGATGGATAAGGAATTGGCTGTATGCTCTCAAAGAGTTGTGATCAATGGCTCAATGTCCAAGTGGAGGCCAGTGCCGAGTGGTGTCCCGCAAGGATTGGTACTGTGTTGTTTAACATCTTTGTCAGCAAAATGGACGGTGAGACAGAGTACACCATGAGCAAGTTTGCCGATGACACTAAACTCTCTGGAGTGGTTGATATGCTGGAGGGAAGGGATATTATTTGAAACCATAACAGGCTTGAGAGGTGGGCCCATGCCAACCTCATGAAGTTCAACAAGGCCAAGTGTAAGGCCCTGTACCTGGGTCAAAGCAATCCCAAGCACAAATATAGGCTGGGTAAACATAAGAGTGCGAGCAGCCCTGAGGAGAAGGAATTGGACATGTTAGTTGACAAGAGGCTCAGCGTGAGCTGGCAGTATGCACTTGCAGCCCAAAAAGCAAACCATGTCCTAGGTTGCATCAAAAAGAGTGTGACCAGCAGGTCGAGTGAGGTGATTCTCCCCGTCTACTCTGCTCTGGTGAGGACCCACCTGGAGTACTGAGTCTGATTCTGGAGCCCACAGTACAAGAAGGACATGAATCTGCTGGAGTGGCTCCAGAGGAGGGCCATGAAGATGATTAGAGGACTGGAGCACCTCTGTTATGAGGACCGGCTGAGGGAGCTGGGGTTATTCAGCTTAGAGAAGGGAATGCTGCTGGGTGACCTAATATTGACCTTCCAATACGTGAAAAGGGCCTACAGGAAAGCTGGAGAAGGGCTTTTTACAGAGGCTTGTAGTGATAGGACAAGAGGCAATGGCCTGAAACTGCAGGAGGATAGATTTAGATTAGATCTCAGGAAGAAATTCTTCACAATAAGAGTGGTGAAGCACTGGAACAGGCTGCCCAAAGAGGTTGTAGATGCCCCATCCCTGGAAGTGTTCAAGGCTAGATTGGATGGGGGTTTGAGGAACTTGGTCTAGTAGAAGGTGTCCCTGCCCACAGCAGGGGCATTGAAACTAGATGATCTTCAAGGTCTGTTCCAACCTTAACTATTCTATGATTCTGTGATTCTATGAAATGTTTCACCTGTGGTTTTCTGATTTTCTGTAATCAGTATCTAGAATTACATTGAAGTCAAATCCAAGAACCTTTATGTGAAAGACTGATTACTTAAAGACTTGTAATAAACTTATTTAAAATCAAATATCAATGTATTCTAAAATCATAATTAGTATATCATACAGATTTATTGGGAATGTGCATAAGATGCTAAGCAAAAAATAATTACCTAGCTTCGGAAGTATTATATTATTTATGACTTATTGCATCATTTATGACTTACTATGCAGATAGTCACTTATTAGAATTTCCAGTTATATTTCTCCAGTGTTACTGAATGAGGCAGCCACCTAGTATGCCCAATGGGCAAATAATAATTTTCATTCAATTTTTTTCTTTCTTGTTTGTCTTGCTTTTCTCTTGACTTAGCTGATCATCTCTTTCTTAATTTTCCTTGAAATGACAGATTAACCTTGGCTTGATGTCAGGTGCCCACCAAACTGCTCTATCACTCCACTCCTGAGCAGGAGAGGGAGAAAATGCAGTGACAAACCTATGGCTCAAGATGAAGGCAATTTAATAAAGAAAAGCAAAGGCCACACACAGGAGTCAAGGAAACAAAAAATTATTCTCTACTTCCCATCAGCAGGTGAAGTCCTGCCACTTCCTGGGAAGTAGGACCTTAATAATAAATCCTCTCCCCACTTCTCCTCCTTTCTCTTTTATTGCTGAGCATTATGTTATATAGTCTGGAATTCACCATTCGACAGTTTGGGTCAGCTGTCCTGACTGTGTCCCCTTCACAAGATCTTGTTCACTCCCAGCCTGCTGGAGAAGGGGGAATATTGGAGCCTTGGTGCTGTGCCAGCACTGCTCAGCAGTGGCCAAAACCACCAGTGTGTACAGGGGCATGAGGCCTGCTATGGGAAAAGTTCAGTCTGTCCCAGCCAGACGCAGTACACTTGACTACTTGACTTATTGTTTGTGCAGAGTTTCTTTCCTCCTAAGGTTTGTTCTCTATCAAAACTGGGAGTTGCTTATTCTGCTCCACTAGAAAAATAGCAGCTGTCCCCAGGTTACATTCTTAAACAATTCTCCTTGTAGTATATGCATCAAAGTGGTAGCTAAGAGAGGATTTAATTTCTTCCTCAGAGATGTTCAGGCAGCATTTTTATTGTTCTGAAAAGTGCAAACTCATGGGGGAGGTAAATAATTTTCCAATGCATGTCTTACAGAAGAGAAAAATGAGGCATACTGCTCCTGGTTTTTAATCACTGCAGGTGAAATCTTGTAACTCAAATTTTTGTATTTTTTAAAAAGAAGTAAGGACTTTAAAAATGTCCTTTACTGTCTTGTAGCACTTAGTGAACATCACAGAAGCCCATCTTAAAACTTGCTTGACAGCCTTTGTGTTACTTTAGGACAACATTTGACTATTTTATATGGTGCTGCAGGTAGCTGTATAAAAATTTTATCCTGACATGCAGACCTTTAATTTTAGCTTAGCAGTAGCATTCTTTTACTGCTTTAGCTAAAATAGATATGCTGGCCTTCAGCAGCCTAACTCCACTGCGACTAATTTTTAAGGGTGGAAAGAAATATTCGTCTTTGTTAATAATTTAGTACATTTACAAAATAATCTCTGCTAACTTAGAAATATTTCTTGACTTGCCAAAGAAGAAATCTCTAGCTGTGATTTAACAAGAAGCCTCTGACAGTATAGAACACCAAAGAAAATTTGTAGTGAATGTCTTTAAAGCTGTTCTCTCTGAGTTTTGTTTAGTAAGCTTTCTGTCAAATTTCTTGTGAAGTTTTCAGTTTCTGCATTAGCTTGAGAGTAGCATAGCTGCATTCTGCTGAATCAACTCTCTTTATTCTGAAAACTCTCCAGTTCTAAGGAGAGGACCTCTGAATCATTGTTAGCTATCTAACAATGGGTGCTTTTTGAAAACAATGCTTGGAAGAGTGGATCTGTACAGTAGCAGATGAAGTAGGCAGTGACAGTAATACTACTTCTGACTATTTAAGGTAAGGAAATAATCAAGTGTTGCATAATCAAACTGTTAAAACCTCTTTATAGACAGGATAAAGGAGCAGATTATAAAGGCAGTGCAATCCCTAAGTCTTGCAAGAGACTGGAAAGTAAACAGAAATTTTGATCAGCTTCAGGTTGAACATCCACCTCTGATATTGAAAGTAATTGCTGCATAATTGCTGTTTTATTTTAAGAGTTTGTTGATTTGTCATGGCCCAGATGTATTGCATTTGTTGGCATATCACTTGAAGTAATAAATCTATAATTATTTCTAGCTACTTTGTTGGGAAAACTCATGCTATGCTCTCAATGATCTAACGGAAGTGCTGTAAGGGTGTTTGAGATTGTTAGCCATCTTGTCAAGAAGTTATGTCAGTTCTCCTGAATTGGAAACAGTAAGCAAGCAGCTATAGGTGAGGTGCTGGAGACGGTAGAGAGGCAGGCTACCAAGCTAGAAAAGGATTTGAAGCATGTGTCATATGAGGAATGGCTGAGGAATCTGAGGCTGTTTAGTCTGGAGGAGACTGAAGGGAGATCTCATCGCTCTCTACAACTACCTGAAAGGATGTCATAGCAAGGCAAGGGTTGGCCTGTTCTCCCTAGTGGCAAGTGATAGCACAAGGGAAAATGGCCTTAAGTTGTACCAGGGGAGGTTCAGGTTGGGTATTATAAGAATTTCTTTACTGAAAGGGATTTCAGCCATTGGAACAGTCTGCCCAGGGAGGTGGTTGAGTTGCCATCCCTGGAGGTGTTTAAGAGAAGGGTAGATGTGCTGAGGGTCATGGTTCAGTTGTGTTGGTAGGGCTAGGACAAAGGTTGGACTCCATCCTGAAGGTCTCTTCCAACCAAAACTATTCTATGATTCTGTGATTCTAAAGCAATTTTTTTACCACCAGGCTATTTGCACTGTCATTTGCTTGGATTCTTGTAACTGGGCTGTCATGTGATGTGTGCACAATTTGAATAAATTATTGCATCTTCGAGTGCTTTGATGTAATTCCTCTAGGTGCGAGGTTTTCTCAATATTGTTTGTGTGGCTTCAAGAAAGAACTGGCTGAGACACATATTCAGAACTACCAGTATTCATGTTGTAGAAACACAGGGTCTAGCAATGCAAACGTTTGACTATTCGTGGTCAGTCCTTTACATGGTTCAAAAATACATGACAGGTTTGTGTTTATCCTGATTAGGAGAGGTTTGCAGTTCCATGACACAGGGCCTCTGCATGGTTAAACAATGGCTCTACAACTAGAATAACCTTTGCAGTGATTTACTTAATTCCACACAAAGGTGAATATTTCTGTTTTTCAGTTTTGTCTGTAATGTCGATGAGATCAGATCTAAGAACATTCAGGAGTTTTAATAATGCATTCTCTAATGCTTTTTAAAGTATTTGACAGCTGTGTAGCAGCAGTGTCATAAGTACCCCAGTAGGTGACATCTTGATTTTGGTGAAATACCTTTTTTAGTGAATTTTATAAGAACAAAACTGAAGTCTCTTGTAACACATTTTGGTAATTTTGAAAAAATAGTCTTCTTACCCATTTGCTGTGTGAAGTGGAAAACACCTCTGCTTAATATAAGGGTAACCAGTATAGTAGCATGGAACTCATCAAGTATGAAATTACTGTCCCTGCATTGTTTTTTAGTGTACCTCCTGTTTCAGAACACAATGTATTAAGGTAGTCTGTCTTTCTAATATAGCAAAACCATTAACAGGATGTATGCAACTGTAGTATTTGAGACTCATTCTGTATATAAAAACAATAAAAGGTAGCCATACTTATTTCTTAGAGGGGAAGTTATGTCATACTTTAACAAACTACACCTGCTTTTCTTCAGTGCTTATACTTATTTTTTTAATAAGCAATTTTAGTAATTCATAGTACGTTGAGTAAATGGAAATGGCAGCACATTATTCATTGTTTACACAGATGTCTGGGCTTCCCTAATCTAACATTGCAGTTTTGTGTTTTCCTTGCCCTTAAGTTTCTATGCCTAGATTTTCAAACCCTCTTTATAATGGTTTCCTGAGTTAAACGCGGTTTTGTCAGAAATCAGTATTATAAATTCTGCTTCTGCTATTATCAGCTTATCCTTACTTGCAGTGCTTATAGTCATGTGATGCCTCTAGTGAGGACTCTTTAGTATAGAATAGAATAATTTCAGCTGGAAGGAACCAACAGCAGTCAATCAGTCCAACTGCCTCACCAGCTCAGGGCTGACCGAGTTAAAACATGTTAATAAGAACATTGTCGAAATGCCTGTTAAACACTGTCAGGCTTGGGAGGCAGCACCTTTAGTCCAAGATATAATTGTGTGGATATTCAGCTAAGTTATGCTATGAGTTGTCCCCTTGTCATTTAATACGTCATAGCCCCATACTCATTTGTGATCCATTTAGAGCCAATGTTCTCTTTTTTTAAGGTAAAATTAATGTTGTTGAAATTTACAGCATCTATAAATCATACATTAGGTCTGCAATAGATCTTTAATGCCAGGAGCGCAGTCTCCTGGTGATCATGAGCAGCAAGTGTAATAATATAAAGAATGGCCATTTGTTCGAGGCAGTATATAACAGAACTTTTTGTCTTTTCTTGAACAGTTCTTGTATACTAGTTTCAAATCTGATGTTTCTATTTTTTTTTTCTCTAATAAAAGTTATAAAAATATAAAGCCATACAAGTATAAAACTAAATTATTGGCTTAACTGGTCTCTGCAAGAAATTTTTAAATGATCTTTGCTGGATTCAGCTTTAGCACAGATATCTGTGTGGTATGTTTACAGTTCAATGACTGCCAAAACTACATTATTTCTCTACATTTTATTTTCCATGCAGAAAAGAACAGTATGTAAAATCTGACTATAACAATAGTTCAGAGTCAACATGCTATACTTCCAGTGAGCTGTAAAAAAAAAAAAGTGTGAACATCACTCCATAATTAGCCCTACTGTGCATTTCTAAAGAAGATGAATAGCTACATCAAGTAAACAATATGTAGTAACATGAGCAGGGATTTGGACCTAAAGACAGAGAGAAGTCGCTTCTAACTTAAGCTATTCTTTGAGTCTTTGTTGCAGCTTGTATGTGACATTGTACTTCAATAAACATCGTATGCCTGAGAGATTTCTGAACAGTATTTCTTGAATTAGATTAACTTTATTTTCTCTTTTATTCCTGTATTTAATTAAATGGCCATTAATACAGTTAGAAAGTGAGGTCTATGTATTACTCCTCAGATAAAGCTATGATGCTGTATATCAGTGCAAATTAAAAGGCTAAGGAATAGATATAGGGGGGCCAGTTAGCCCAGTTGTTTGAGCGCGGTGCTGGCAACAAGGACCAACACCGAGGTCGTGGGTTCGATTCCCGCTCGGTCCCAATGTGTTGCCAGGTCTAGTTGAGAGGTGGCGTCCCTGCCCAAAACAGGGAGGTTGGACTAGATGATCTCTAAGGTCCCTTCCAGCCTATGCCATTCTATGATTCTATGATTCTATGATAAACACCTCTTGAATATATCTTGAAGTGCTCTTGTTTTCTGTGATCTTAATTTCTCTTATATTTCTATCTTAATAAATAATATAATAGTTATTATTGAATTAAATAATATAGTTGAGACTATAAGTTGTATAAGCTGTCAATAAGGTTCAGTACATGGATGGGATGAGGCAGAACTTGAGGGGACAAAATGACAGGAAGAAAAGCTGATGTGCTTCTATACATTGTTAGATGGTTACGTTAGTCATCTTGCAGTTAATCTGGAACACATAGTTTAAAAACACATTCAATCATCGGTTAAATATCTTTATAATTTAGAAGCCACTCTTTTTGTTCCCTTCATTAATTAACTGTTAATCTTCACAAAATTTGGTGTTAAATTGAATGTACATACACTTTTGAATTTTATACCTTCCTTTCATGCTCATTAGATATTTCTGAGTCTTTCTCATGTTCAGCTATGCACTAGAAGTAAATTGCTTCTGCATTTTATAGACTGAGACTTACTTCAGTACATAGATCGAAAAATTTGCTCTCATTATCACATTGACATCTCTCCAATATTTGAATATTCTTTCAGACAGCTTGGAAACACAGTCATAGTAGTGATCTTACTGGTATTTTACATCATGAGTAAGTGTCTCTCTAAATTTTGCTTCCTCTCCTATCCATGTGCAAATAAACTCTTCTCTCTATGTATTTTAATCATAATAGAGAGTGAAACAACAAAGTATGTTCTTGGAGAAGCTGCTGCATTACTCTAAGACTGAATCATTTTTTCCTAAAATAAGGCGTACTTTAATTATTTTTTATTTTTACTATTTAGGAATGTTGAGTTTTTGCTGTTTGGGCTGAAATTATCTGTACTCAATGGCTGCCTCACTTAAAGTGCTTACAGATAAATTCAAGCAAAATATTTTAGCAGATTTGAAAATTGGAAAATACATTATTTTGTAGCCATTAAAAATAATCTGCCAACTTTTTTGATAAGTTCTAGCATTTTTGCACGTTGAATCAGTGACCTGAAGTTTAGCAAGGGGATGAATATCTAACCAGATTCAGTTTGTAGAATTACAGTGTGCATAAGCTTACTCACTTGTTTAAGAGGATTTACATTATAGAAACTAAAATCCCCAGGACCTTAGTCCAAGCTGTAGTCTAGTAAGAGCTTCTAGCAAAACTTCACTCCTTGGGGAATGGGGTGGGATGGTAAGAGCGCTCCATTTCTATCTCGGAAAAGATCTACATTCAACAACTAGTTTGAGACAAAGTTTAAGTGCAAGTCTGGTGGATAGCCTTGGCTGACTGCCACATGTCCAGCTCCTACTCCCTTTCCTCAGGAGGCCAGGGGAAGAAAATAAGAAGAAATAACTTGTGAGTTGAGATAAAGACAAGATTACTCACCAGTTACTCTCATGGGCAAAACAGATTCAACTCAGGGAATATTAATCTCAAGGAAAATTAATCAGATTAATAGGACAGTGAGAAACAAAAACTGTATTATGAAAAAGAAATACAATATAGATTTTTCTGTATGCTTTATAATATTACTAGTGTCCATTTTAGTACTTATAATTGTACCCTCTATAAAGGCTACATATTTCTTGTAATTTTTATTTGAATGGCTAGTTTTTGCCCATTTTGCTATTAATAGTATGTAACATGAAATCAAGAAGTGAAATTCAGAGCTTGTCATGTCAGTTGTGGATTTCTCACCAACTTCAGAGGATTGAAACATTAAGTACACTAAATATTCTTCATGATCTTTTCTAGAATCTTTGTACATTGAAATGTCTGTCTTTATATGTTCCAGCTGCCCTGCACATTTTAAGAATTTCTTGCTGGGTTTTATGCTCTACTCATCTCTATGGCAGCTGTGATAAAATAAACCTTCTACCTAGTCAGATCTGAGCCTCTGATAAACTTCTTATAACTTTTCCAATACCTTCCAATAACTGACTTCCTTATAGTTACTTATTATTGGATATTGTTTATTCTTTCTAATCAACATGCTGATAAAACTCAATATACAGACTACTTCTCGTTTCCTCTTAGAATTTAAGTATTTGTGTTTATGCTTTTGGCTGAATTTAGAATTAATGCCCCAGTTGTTCAACTTGGTAGACTTTTAAACACTAAAAATAGCTTTTAATCAAAGTGAGTAATGGGAGATGCCAGCAACATAATACCTGGTAGACTGTTATAGAAAAGACATTTAAAACTTAGTAAGCAGTGTTGTGGTACCGGAATTCTTAAATTATCCCAGGGCTTGGTGGTTGTAAATTTTAATACGTGTTTTAAATGGCTGTGGAAAAAACGTATCATTCTGAATTAAATTCTGAAGACAATTCCATGAAGAAAAATACAACTTATAGTTAAGGGTATTTCAGCATTTTCATTTACTTTTTGAACTAGTGGTGTTTTATTTCATTTTACATGTACAACTATTTGTTTTCTGGAATATATATATGTGAACATCAGCTTTTGTGAATGTTTATATGAATGAGAAGACCTATCGTGCTATTAAACTGTTTGTATGGCTAGAGTTCTATGGAACAGTTCATTTTCTAAACCTAGATTAAGTGAGTAACTTATTTTATTGAAGGTGCAGTTATTATGTAAAGCCCCACAGGGCTCATTTGTTAGCTGCGCCAGCTTATTGCTGGCTGACTAGTAAATAACTCAACCTTAAAAGAGAGAACATAACACTGAATAGGAAAAGAAGGAAGTATGTATATCCATAAAGTCTATAAGTGCCTAGAATATATAATAGAACATAATTATGAAATAGTTTATGTTTATTGTAAAAAAGATTAGATAAGTTATAGAATAAAAATCATGCAGATGTAGATGCTGTCCCTCTGAAAAATATATCTTCATGGAGAATGGCTGTAACTAGTTTTTCCTTAAACTAGAATTGTTGACTACTTTTGATAGACATAAAATATTACTTTCAAAGGTGGCTGCTGTTGTTTTCTCACTGCATCCTCAGAGGAACTTCATCTGACTTCCATAAGTGACCTTAGCCACATCACCCTCCCTCGGTTAATTATCCTTTTTTTCCATTGTGAAATGCTCACTTTCTGGCTCGTCACTTTACATGATCAGAAAATGAGAGGTACTCTGACAATTGGCACAATTCAGCAAGGGTGTGGAAGGTTATCACCACCTACACAGCAGGCAAAGAACAGCTGCTGCTTTTATGGTTGTTTTTTTTTTCCCCATAGAATTTCACTGACTGATTCTGTACCCTTGGATGGGTATACTGGAGATGACATGAAATATCTTGTGAATTCATACAGAGACAAGACCTGACTGTGAGCATAAATCCTCCTCCTTCTCTCCCTTCCTGCCTTTGCATACCTGTTTCTTCTGTAAAGGAATCTAGGAGCACAGAGAAGGTGTTTCAAAACAGTGGTGGGTCTCTCACCTGGGGCAGTCAGGCAGAGCTGGAGGTCCCATGGTGTCCCCCTTCTCATTGGTCTTGGTACAGATGTTATTCCAGCTTGTTTGTATTTGAACTTGAGAATAAGCCTTCTGAGGAGAACCGGAGCCACCTGGGGAGAAGAAGGCTGAGGGGAGACCCTGTTGCTCACTACGACTACCTGAAAGGACATTGTAGCACAGTGGGGGTCGGTCTCTTCTCCCAAGTAATGAGCAATAAGACAGGAAGAAATGGCCTCAAGTTGCGACAGGGGAGGGTCTAGATTGGATATTGGGAAAAACTTCTACACTTGAAGGTGTTTTCAAAGGCTGGAGCAGGCTGCCCTGGGCAGTATGTGAATTGCCATCCTTGGAGGTATTTAAAAGACGTGTAGATGATGTGCTTAGGGACACAGTTTAGTGGTGGACCTGGTATTGGTAGGTTAAGTTGGACTCATTGATCTTAAGGATCTTTTCCAAATTAAACAATTATATGATTTGAGCATGGTGCTGGCAACAATGACAACACTAAGATCGCGGGTTCGATTCCTGCTTGATCCCCATGTGTTGCCTGGTCTAGTTGAGAGGTGGCATCCCTCCATGACAGGGAGGTTGGACTAGATGATCTTTAAGGTCCCTTCCAGCCTATGCCATTCTATGATTCTATGATTCTATACTCAATGCAAGATACATTCCATATTCTCACACTTGCTATTTGCTGGAAAAATAGCCACACCAGACGTAAGGGTAGGTCTCTTTCCTATCTTTTATGAATACAAGCAACTAAACCAAGGGTAAAACTTGTTGTGATGAGAATTGTGGCTAAATAAATTGGACTAGTTGTTCTGGTTAAGAGTAGTGATTGACATGGAAATTCCTTTATGTATCAAGAATTCCCAAGACATGGATTCTGTAGATAAAAATCTGATTGTTAGAAAGGAACAAGAGTATTAATAACATTTAAAATATAATTGAAATTACCTGACACTGGGCTCTATGTTCTTTTTGAATGAATTTCCATCCTTTGCTTATAAAAATACTCATGCTGTAACAGTAGCAGGTAACAAACAAAACTATATTCTTTATTTGAAGATACATATTAATACAGTAATATTCAGGAGCAGGTATCACATCTGTTAGGTTATTCAAATTGCTTTCTGTTCTGTTAACTGATCATAGTGATCACCTGTAAATTTGATCTATTCCCATGTAAGCTGGCAAGCACAGTTGAAGATCTTGCTGAAATTTGTCTGTAACTGTCTGCTGTGTATCTTTAAGATTCTTTTTCTTGAATATACATTCCGTGAGGACATATGGCATAGTTTACCAATTGCTTATATTATTTATCATCTTAACTGACAATAGGAAATATATGTTCTTGATTCAAATTATTTATTTTTATTTTCCTGCTTGCTGCTTTTTGAAGCTTGATTGCTGCTGCTTACATTTTCACCTTATGATTTAAGCTCTAATGTTCAAGATAAGATAGATGATTGTACTATTGCTGGTTCCTTGTGCTTCATGAGCTAAAGTTATAAAAATTTATAATGGTGTATACATATATTTTATATATATATATCAAAAGCTACCTCTTTGAATAAGCAAAATCATCGTGTTTTGAGGTGGGATTATATAGTTTTTTCCCATTACCTTGCTAAATGTCAGTATGTCAATATATGACGGTGAATATTTGTAGCTTTTGATGTAGCAAATGGAAGTATCAAACAACCAACATCATTCTTTTTGAATTACGTACTGAAACTATTTCTTTCCATACACCAGTGTTTGGCTAATCCAGTATGCTTTGTTGCAACAACTAGCATGTAATGAATTTAAATGTAGTTTTTTAATGACAGAACAAATCTATTTATCTGTAATATTTTTATTGACATGGTCAGTGAAACAAAAAAAAAACCCGAGCATTATTCTAAAACTCTGTTAAAGAGTGATTGGTCTTTGCCTGGCATTTCCCTGAGGTGATCTCTTCCCTTTTAAAATTGTTTTCCCTTACAAGAATCACATTCTTATCTTTTATTTTCCCTTGGCTTACAGGAGGGAAAGGATAGATAAGTTACTTTTTCAAGCCCTGATTCCAGTGCCACTCTGTCAAAATGCATTTGTGTAGTAATGACCATTTCTTTTCCCCAAGGCCCACTTAGTCACCCCCAGAATGTGTCTGTCCTTGAGAAAGACAGAAGAAAAAATATTCCTATCTTGGTATCCCTCATGGGTAGCCACTGTAGCTTTGGACTTTCCCTTCAGTGTGTCAGTGATTGGAAATTAACAGATCTCTTAGCATCACCAAAAATCATGCCTCTTTCTACACTTGATGCACTTCTATGTGAAATAATTTCTGAAACCCAAAATGTTTTGTTTTTTTCCCTCTCAAAATCCTTTAGCATCAGAAGATCATGCTTGTTTTGTTACTAAGACATTTAACAAACTATGCTTAGATGTGCTATCTAATGGAAATAGTATTCACTCAAGTTCTTTTTTTAATTAGGCACAATTTTAATTAGGCACAATTCTTGGCTTTTGGATCACAATTTATAGGTCAGTGGTAGTGACCACAGGAAAAGAAAAATCTACCCTAGCCATTTTTAATTGCAGCCAACATAAACTGCAAATCTCAAAAAGCAGACTAAATTGTAAAATAAAATGTAAATCAAGATGAAAAAAACCAAAAGAATCCAACTATAAAATAAAATATAAAAATGTGCTCAAGCAGTAAGATTATTTCTGATTTATCAAAGATAGTCATTATATATAATAGTCTTCCCAAATACTTCTACTATGCAATATCCTGTAGAAATTGTTTCCACTAAAATATACTCTATAACACCTTCATCATACGTGTGGATTGTATGAAAGAATGTAATATAATTAGTGATATTTTTAGTCAAACTAAACCAAAGCAGTGGACTCTTACACACAGTTTCATTGATAGGAATTCCAGCCGTGTTCTAGGAGGGTAGGCCATAAAACATTTTATCTTTCTTTACTACGTAGTTACTCATAGTGCATTTTCCATTTTTACATTATTTTTTAAAGTTTTAATTAGGACATTACTAATTGAGCTGCTTGAAAACTTGCTGTTTTATTTGCTAATTTTAAACAGCTGTAAAACTATTTCTGTTTATTGTAAAAGAGGGACTAATGTGAGTTTATTAAGAAATGAGGCTGTGTCAGACTCTGTACCTGACTTCTTAGTTGTTCCTAAAACAAATACACAGTGATAGCAAGCTGGAACAAGAGTAGTAGAGCTACTGTGTGAATATGAATATCATTTGCCCCCTTAGAGATTTAAAACAAAGACGAAATAGTGGTCTTTCCTAAAATTGTGTTATTTAAAATACAATTATCTGACAAAAGCCTAGTAAGCAGTACTTTTTTTTTCTTTTCTGTTTCAAAAGAAGTTTGTTGACATTCTCTGAACAAATCTGAAAGTGCTTTGTGCTTCAATCAAAAATAACCAAACTATCATTTCTGCTCTCCTAAGGAGAATAACAAGAATATTCTGTTTCAAATTAAGAAATGAGCTGATGCCAGCATGAAGTTTACAGAGTATAAAAGTGGTGCAAGGGAGGCGTGTAGGAAAGCTTAAAGTAATAAAGAAAAGATTTACTGTAAATGTAAGTTGTTATGAATGAGATTTAGGAATGATTTATTTAATTTAAACCTGTCATTCAAAGAACAATTTGCTCAACCTAATTCTGTTTATGAAAGCAAATGAAATATAAGCTGTCTAAGAATTTTTGAATGTAGAATCAGTTCTTTGAAGTCTTTCTAGTAGGAATGTCTGATAGAAGACAAGATGAGCAAGCTCACTATATTAGCTTTACACAACTGTGTATCTTTTTTTTTAATTTGACAAAAAAACATGGAAATTCTTGTTATTTAGGATGAAGTAATAATTACAGGAAACCATTGACCCACCAGCTACATCAGAATGGTAGTCCCAAAAGAGAATAATTTTGAATAGATATGAACACATTTACTGTCTAGCATATATTCTATGAGAAAATTGCATTAAGTTACTTAATGAAGTTACTTATGAAGTTACAATTAAGTTACTTCATAAGAACTAGTTTATAAAATACATTTGTTTTCCCAGATGAAATGTGAAGTGACTCAGACATGTAGAATATTACTAGTCTATCAGGATAGACTAGGAAAACCTTGTGTTTCTTCAGCAGTTAAAAACTGAGTAGTTCTGTAGATCTGGTATTAGCAGCCTTATAAACACCGAAGATAAGTGGCATGAGTTTTTGTCTTCTTTGAGATATCTTACATTATTTTTTCAGACCAGATTTAACTTTTATTGGAGGTCTGTATTCTGGGGAGAGCATAAAACTGGCTTTTATCTTTAAGTTATTAGTTTTATTCCTCTTTTACTCAAAGTGTTTGAACAAATACAGCAATAAGAAATGTTAATGTTTGTTGAGCTTTTTGTTGAAGTTTTTTGCTGGTTTTGATTTTTCTTAAACAGAGCAGTAAAGTCTTTCAAATCTGTGAAGTTTATTTTTTAAATAATCTTCGATTTGGTGAAGTGGAATGCATTTCAGTTGTATTTAGAGCATTAATTACTGAAAGTTTTCAGAAGTAAGGTATATGCTACTGAAAATATGACCCTAGAAAAATTATTAAAGGCAAATCATTTGCTGTTTGTTTGATTTCTTCCTCGTAGTTAACGTACCAAAGGCAAAAACATAAAAAAGTGACATCAAGACCTCTAAAGATAAATTTTCGAACTACAGTTAGAGATATTTTTGTTATTATTATTGCATGTGATAAATTATTTTTTTAAGATTTCTATCCTTTTTATTGTTAGGATCTCTTATGAAGGAAGTTTGTGACAGCTGGAGTAGGCAAGGAAAATATTTGCACTGAATTTCCGTTGCTTATGTACTTGTATTTGTAGATGATGAATTCCTGAGCTTCATATCATGAGGATAAAATAGTGTTTTTACAAATTTCTAAGGCATAACAGATGGTATCCACTGGTGCTGAGAGAGCTAGTCAATCTTGCAAGGCCACTTTCTATCATCTTTGACAATTCATCAAGCTTAGGAGAGATCCCTAAAGACTGGAAAAAAATCTACATAATCTTCAACAAAAGCTGGAAGCCTAACCTCTGAAACTGCAGGCTGACCTTTATTTCAATTTCTAGGGAAATCATGGATCAAGTTCTTTTGGAAGCCATTTTCTGATGTGTGAAGAAAATGACTGGGAACAACTAGCATGAATTTATCAAGGGAAATCACACCTGACCAAGCTCATATCTCTTTTATAATAAATCACTAGGTCGATAAAGGAGAGGAGAGCAGGTGATCTTGCCTGCCTCAACCTTATCAAGGACTTTCACTCTTTCTGCTCATCCAGCGTGGGATTGTGAATATAATGTCCTGACTTGGGTGCAAGAATGCTGTGGGAGATAACTGGATGGGTGAAAATAATAATTAAAGAAAAACAGCAACAACAACAAAACCCCAAACAAATGAAAAAAAAAAAACCAACACTCCCATTAAACCCAGGTTGGATGATAGATGGTAGTAGTTAGTGGATCATAAAGTCCAGGAGACTGGGAGCAGGAACAGTACTATAGGAGTCTCAGGGATATTCCATTTTGTCACTGACTGTGAAGAGGATATGATGTGCACTCTCATCAGGATTGCAGATGGCATCAAATTGGGAGTCAAATACACTCAGGAATCATGTTGTTATCCAGAGGGACTAAAGAGTGGATGCAGAGAGAATGAAGCTGGAATCTTTTCAGTAGTGCCTAATGACAGGTCAAGGGGCAACGGGCACAAGCTGTAACACAGGAAGTTCATTTAAATATTGAGGAACTTCTTTATTGTGAGGGTGATGGAGCACTGGAAGAGACTGCCCAGGGAGATTGTGGAGTCTCTGTCTTTGGAGACTTTCAAAACCCACCTGGATGCATTCCTCTGTGATGTGCTCTAGGCAATCCTGCTTTAGCAGGGGACTTAGTCTAGATGATTTCTAGAGGTCCCTCTTGGGATTACATAACATTCTGTGATTCTGTGACCTATAAAGACCACAGAAATGGGCCTACAGAAGCTCTATGAAATCCTACAAAGGCAAGTGCTATGTCCTGCACCTGGGAATAAATAACTTCTGCACACGGAAAAGGCTGGGGATTGGCTCTCCAGAAAAGACCTTGGTTCCCTGGCAGACAGCAAGCTGAGTGTCAACCAGCAGCATGCCTTGGCAACAGAGAAGGTAAAAATTATCCTGGGCTGGATTAACAGGATCACAGAGTGATAGAAAGTGATTATTCTCCTTTACTTGGCCCTCCTTAAACTCCATCTGGAATAGTCCACTCAGTTTTGAGAGACTGATTAACTGAAGTGAGTTCAGTGGAGGGCAGCCAAGGTGATCAGGGACTGGAGCACTTCCCTTGTGAGGAGAGCCTCAGAGAGCTGGGCTTGTTCATGCTGCAGAAATAGGGTCTAATATCAGCCTATCAGCAGCTATGAGGAGATTATTGAGAAAGCAGAGACAGGCTCTTTACGTTGCTATGTGATGGGAGGATGAGATGGTGATGAGCATAAGTTAGAATAAGAGAAGTTCAGACTGGATGTAAGGAAAAACTTTTTCCCACAGGGAGAGTCAAGAAGTGGAATGGATTACCTGAAACAGTCTCCATCCTGTGAGATTTAGAAGACTCAACCAGATAAAGCCCTGAGCAACCTGGTCTGGCCTCAGAGCCAATCTTGCTTTGAGCAGGCATCTGTCCTAGAGATCTCCTGAAGTCTCTTTCATGGGACTTCAGAGAAGGGGATCAGGAAGGCCGAGGCACAACTGGTGCTGAACTTGACTAGGAACATGAAAAATAATGTGAAAGGTTTCTTCAGATCTATTGGACAACAGAAGAAGATGAAAGAAACTGTACTGGCCCTGGTTACAATCAACATGGAGAAGGCTGAGCTTCCCAAATTTTTGCCTCCATTTTCACTGTCAAGTGTTCAGCCACACCACCCATGTTGCCGAATCCAAAGGCAGAGGCTGGAAGAATGAAGTACTGCCCATCATAAGAGAAGATCAGATTTGAGACCATCTGAGGAACTTAAATGTGTGCAAGTCTTTGGGACCTGATGAGATGCGTCTCGGGGTTCTGAGGGAACTGGCAGATGCTAAACCACTATCCATCATATTTCAAAAGTTGCGGGAAACTCATTAAGTTCCCACTGACTGGAAAAAGGGAACAGTAGACCCCATTTTTAAAAAGGGAGAAAAAGGAGGACCCAGAGAACTACAGGCCAGTCATTCTCACTTCTGTACCTGGAAAGGTCATGGAGCAAATCCTCCTGTAAACTATGATAAGGCACATGGAAAACAGGTGATTACTGACAGCCTCAGCTTCACTGAGGGGAAATCATACCAACAAACTTGGCGGCCTTCTGCAATGGTGTTACACATTAGTAGATAAAGGAAGAGCAACTGACGTTACCTACTTGGACTCAGGCACAACATTTGATATTGTTTCACACAACATCCTTGTCTCTAAATTGGAGAGACACGGATGTGATGGGTGGACCACTGATTAGGTAAGGAATTGGCTGGATGATCACACTCAAAAGATCTGTGGTCAACCAGTTCCATGTCTGAGTGGAGACCAATGACTGATGCCCCTCAGAGGTCAGTGTTGGGACACTCTTTGCTGACGATGTGGACAGTGAGTGCACCCTCAGTAAGTTTGGCGATGACACCAAGCTGTGTGGTGCAGTCGACATGCTGGAGGGAAGGGATGCCATCCAGAGGGACCTTGACAGGCTGGAGAGGTGGGCCCATGCAAACCTCAGGAAGTTCAACAAGGTCAAGTGTAAGGTTCTGCACTTGGGTCAGGGCAATCCCAAACATGACTACAGGCTGGCTGAAGATTAGATTGGGAGCAGCCCTGCAGAGAAGAACTTGGGGGTATTTATGGATGAAAACTTGAATATGAACCCGCAATGTGAGCTCACAACCCAGAAAGCCAGTTGCATCCTGGACTACATCAGGAAAAATGTGGCCAGCAGGTCAAGGGAAGTGATTCTGCCCCTCTACTCTCTTCTTGGGAGACCCCACCTGGAGTACTGCATTCAGCTCTGTAGCCCCAAGCATAAGAAAGACATGGACCTGTTTGATAGAGTCCGGAGGAGAACCACAAAGATGACCAGGGTTTGTAGCACCTCCACTATGAGGACAGGCTGAAAGAGTTGGGGCTGTTCAGTCTGGAGAAGAGAAGGCTCCAGGAAGACTTTATACCTGCCTTCCAGTACTTAAAAGGGGGCTACAGGAAAGAAGGGGAGGGGTTCTTTATCAGTAAATGTGGTGATAGGACAAAGAAGTAATGGTTTTGAACTGAAAGAAAGTAAATTTAGATTATAGATATTAGGAAGAAATTCTTTACTATGATGGTGGTGAGACACTGGAGCAGGTTGCCCAGAGAAATTGTGGATACCCCGTCCCTGGAAGTGTTCAAGGCCAGGTTGGACCAGGCTTTGAGCAACCTGGTCAAGTGGGAGGTGTCTCTGCCCATAGCAGGGGGGTTGGAACTAGATGATCTTTAAGATCCCTTCCAACCCAAACCATTGTATGATTCCAGCTTAAATTGCTCTAGGAGCTTGTAAAATGCACTACCCTTCTTTTCTTTTTTTTTTTTCTTTTTATGATGTTGCTGGTTTATCAATTTAAGCTGTATTGTGATGTTGGTTTCTTGCTAGTTTCAGGCACTCAGATAGTAAAAGTAATATTTCACTTAGTACTATTACTGCCTAAAATTTTAGAAAATAAAGTAGGAATAATTTTCCTCATATATTTTTAATTTCAAGTAGTTTACTAACACAAAGATTTCTCTAACATCCTTATCCAGAATTTCCTGCTTAAGCTGACCTATAGGATCAGATTCAGTGGTGCGTTTCAATAACAAATAAATGATCTTCATTTGCTTATATTAATGTATAGTTATATTCTAGGTGTGAGCAGATATCCACAGGGAGTTTGTTTTATTCATTTAGAAATAAATTCTGTATTTATTTCAACAGAAATTGAAAAGGAAAGCTGTGGAGATCCTGGAACACCACTGTACGGTATCAGAGAAGGGGATGGATTTTCAAACCGTGATGTTCTAAGATTTGAGTGTCAGTTTGGATTTGAATTAATTGGAGAGAAATCTATCATTTGCCAAGAAAACAACCAGTGGTCTGCAAACATACCAATCTGTATTTGTATGTACCTTTTTAAAATTATTATTACTATTTTTTAATACTTTATACATTATAATAAGTTTTTCCTTATATGTAATAATTTGTGTGACTGGTTACGTAGTTAGAACAATGTAATTAATTCTTCTCATGTGGATGAATTTATTTTTGTTCTGTGATGCGTTTGTGATATGGTTATGTCCAAGACAGGTTCTAGAACTGCTAAAATGTTTTGTGTGTTGCTTTTTTTTTCTTTCACTAGCAGCTATTAAAACAGTTGTCTTTATGTTTTTTGATAAGTTTTATTATTGCCTTTTTGGTAGGATTCTGTAGATGTTATATTTAGGATACAGTTTTTATAGCTTAGATTAGAACTTGCTGAATTTTAATCAAGAGTTTAAGTGATTTCTATTTTTTTCCCATGTATTATATATTAATATCTTATAGCACTTAAATGACCAAGACATTTATAACTCTCTTCCAGTTACATTATGCAGCATAAGTAAACAAATATTGTGCTACATACCTGTGGCAACACCTTTTTAAACATTTCCCCTAAAAGAGTACAGACCAAACCTATTTGGAGTGAAATGTTTGAATATAAATTATTATCCTTATAACAAGAAAACAGCTCTACTTTCTCTCTGAGGCTAGTGAATGTCTTGTTCTTCTGTGTGAGCAACAAACGATAAAGACAGTATTGACTTTTGCCTCTTTCATGTGTTCTGTGGGAGGTCTGCTCATCTAAACAGTTCCCTAAAGGAGATAATAAGTGGTGCCAAATGATTAAGGATTGTTGAACATGAGGCAATTGTAAGGACTGCTGTGAGATTCCAATGCAATAGAATGTTGTTTGTTACCTGGGGACTGTACTTGGGAGGTAGTTTTATTGAGGGGAAGAGAAAAAGAACCTTCTTTCTGGCTTCACAAATCATAGCAAATACTGAATTATTCAGCTGAAGTAAATCAGCAAGTTTAAGGGTCTCTTATAAAAACTTAGTAATAAAATAAAGCCTTATTGAAATGTTTTATTCTATTATCTAATTTCTCTATTTTTTGACAGTTCCTTGCCTGTCCAATTTCACTGCACCGATGGGAACGGTTCTTTCACCTGATTATCCTGAGGGATATGGAAATAATTTAAACTGTATCTGGACAATAATTTCAGATCCTGGGAGCCGAATCCATCTCTCTTTTAATGACTTTGACTTGGAATCTCAGTTTGATTTCCTTGCAGTTAAAGATGGTGACTCTCCAGATTCCCCCATAATAGGAACATTTACTGGTGCTGAAGTTCCTTCCCATCTTACCAGTAATGGTCATATTTTGCGTCTAGAATTTCAAGCTGATCATTCAATGTCAGGACGTGGATTTAACATCACTTATAATAGTGAGTAATTGTATTTTTTACATATGTGTGTGTTTTAATTTTAACATACAGTTTAAGTATGTAAAGATGTCATTATGTTAATGCACCTTCAAAAATATCCTATATATCAACAGATCCCTAATTTAGATGTTCAGATTGTCTTTCAAACACAGTGTTAGGGCTGAAACTATGTGTATATTTATAATTTATGGCATTACAGATCATTGTGATGGGAGTGTTCAGAAGACTGACAAATCAGGCTAATTTAGAACTGTAAACCAAAACTAGTAATTTTATTAACAGCACACCTTGTGTCACTGATTAAATCCTACACAATGTCGATCACCACTATTGCACATACCAGCCTATTATTCTTGAACACTCATATGCTCATCTGGCTGTGAATGTGCACGATATCCTGGAGCTGATGGCTGCAGCCCATGCTTGTTCCTTGTCACTGTGGTTAACATGGGCAGCCACAGGATCTCTCATAAGAGAAATCCAGCCTCAGGAGGCTTGTCTTTTTCTCTCTTTTACCTTCATTATGGCTGCTGTTTTTCCCACTCACAGAAAAGGAGGACTCCTGTTCTCTTCCTACTATTTACCTTGTTCTTTTTTTTCTTGCCAGTCATCCTTGTGTATTCAGGAGGATGTCTTGCCTATTTGCAGTCCCTTATGCTTATCCTGTCTTTAGCAATATTTTTTCTACTGGGATGCCTTCTGTATGCAAATACACTTGTCTGTCTTTGCCCTTTGGATGATCAAATTGCTCATATGCTTATGTGAGGTGTTTATATGTTGTGCCTGACAGCACTATTACAATTTTGAAAAAAATATCTACTGTTCTTAGTTGCTCTGGGTTGATATGGTTGTATATAGGCTGGAGGTAAGTTCATGTTAATGGTATCCTGATTAATAGACTTTTAACTTGCAGATGTAACAGCCATGGGAAAAGGAATTTGTAGACTGCCATTCAGAGCAACTGCAGTAAATGGTAGTTGGCCTTCTACCTTGAGTGTTCTGAACTGTACCTCCCTATTCGCAACTTTTGGAAGGGAAACCAGAATCTTCTGTCACCTTTTGTATTTAGTTTACCTATTACACAGAACGAGACAGTTTCCTCTTTAAAATGGAATTACATGTATTTCACTTGCTTCTGTCTCGAGGGAGGTGAAAAGGTTGAAAATAACCAAAACTATAAATAGCTCCACATTTACTACTTGGCACTGCACTTACTGACAGCATAATAATTGAAGGTGACATTAAATATCTTCTCTATTACAAAATACCATTAGCACCTATTCACCTTACTTTTTGCTGGCAAAATCATTTCTTCAGAAGGACATGTGAAGAACTGCCTGTGTTTTACTGTTATCAAATAATATGGCATTTATCCCACACCAAAGTCCAGGCAGGATATATTCCCGGCTAGGTCAGACATGATGATGTGTAAGCCCACAATATGAAAAACACTGCAAAATACAGCATGAGGCTTTCCTGGGAGAGTATGCAAAATAAAATTTTGCCACTGCAGCAAAGGACTGGATTTAGCCAAGCCGTTCCTTTCAGGGAGTTGGCAGGAAATCAGAAGAAGAGGAAATACCTGAAGTATCAGGTTTACTACTATGTGTGGAGGATGAAAGGGATAACAGTGTGACTAGGGGGAGGGATCATCGTGTCCTCTGCATAGAGCTGCCTCAACTCAGACATTTGATTTTTTTTATTTTTTTTTCTTTCTGATTTTAGAGGTATCAGACAGGCCAATAGGTAGACAAAACAGGCAAGGGATGATGGATATTTTGATATTTTCAAAAGTCTGATGTCATGAGTAACTGGTCCCATTCCTGTCTTTCTCCTTGGCACCTAAGAGTAGAATGATTCCAGAGGCCTTCCTGGAACATAAGTGAATCTTAAAATGTGTGATTTGAAGGACAACTGTAAAGCCACATCTCCTCTTGTCAGAAAAACCTGTTATGTGCTTGGCTATGTGAAAAAAAAAAAAAGTAAAACAAAAAAGATCCATTAAACTAAAGAGAAAGTGAGATTAAGTGAGTTTGGTAATCGAGAGACACAGATTCCACATTTTTCTCTGAGAAATGTTGATAATATTTTCATAGTAGTACAAAGACTAAATCCCCCTGTGGCTCTCTACTTTTCTTGTGTCATATTTCACTTCTCCATCTTGTTTCTTCTTCTGTCTTTTGTATTGTTTTGTTTCAGGTTGTCGGTCTTCTAGAAAAACATTTCTTAATATTTACCTTTAACACTGCTGTCTGAGCAAGAAAGAGATAAGCTGACACTTGATTATTATGCTAACATTATTTTTGTGATATTGTCTTACATTTCAGCTCTCAGCCCTCTATCTTAACCGCTTCATCCCCAGGTCATTTCTTACAAATGTAGAAAGTAAGCACCAAGGAAATGTGGTGTCTTCTTATTGGTTTCTATGACTACCAGTCATCACAGCAAACCAAACTTTGAGCGGTAGTAGGTATTGTAGTACTGTAACTGAATATTGGAAATTCTGGGGTTATTCACTGCCATTGAAATATAAAATCAGTTGTAATGAAAATGAGATATTGGATTCATATTTCTTAACAGAATTTGTAAGCTTTGTTCTATATTTTCTTATGTTTCATGTTCTTTTAACATTTATAAGGGTGCTACTAACTTCTTTAAGATTTCACTGTGGTGGGCTCACTGGTGTCAAGCTTAAATCTAGTGATAACAATAAAAAATAAATACTGGAGAGTCTAAGGCAATCTTCCTCGAGAAAAATTAGATCTGCGTGTAAGTGGATATTCTCAAGTCATCCTGTGCTGCAGAAATAGAATTAAATATAAGACAGTAGAAGTAGGATTTACAGTAAAAATTAAATATGCAGGTGATTAACATGGAATAATCCTTATACTTGTTTTTTATTTGGAAATAACAACAATTCATCAAACTCTGTTGAGACTTCAATTGTAATATTTCAGTGCTATATAAATATGCTAATCAGAATAAATTCTGATCCTTGAAAAAATCTGCAGGTTTGTTTGAACATGTGGTAGCCTGATTATGGTACTTCTCAATTAAGTCACTTAAAGTATGCACTGACAGTACCAAATTTTAATTCATATAAGGGAGTATCAAAGAAGTATTAACTTAGAAAAAAAAGTTCAATAAGTATTTTCTATACTTGAGCAGTTTAACCCCTTTATATTTTAATTTGGTTTATGGGTGTGTTTAAGCTGTAACGGAGGTGTGTGTGTTAAACTCTGCAGTTAAAATCCACTTACAAAAGCAAAAATAACTCCAGAAAAGCTGTCTAATCCTTTTTCAGCAAAGACAGATGCAATCTGATAAATTACAGTAAGGCCAAGAGAGAGGATAAAAAAGGAATTAATATATTTTTTACTCTGTCTTGACATTTTTAAACCCAAAGTTAATTAAAAATATCAATTTTCTGGTAACACTCCTGCTTGTGTATTTCAAGATTATCAGTTTGTTTTTGCACTCTTCAAGAGTAGAAACGGTATATCACAGAAAAGATACAGCATGGTCAATCTTTTCTAAAAAAGAATGTAGACTACTAACATAAATAACTTTATTAATGTATTTTATGTGTAGGATGGAGAAGAATAAAACCAAGTTACTAGTACCGAATGTGATTTTTAAATAGTATTTCTCAGAAACTACTTTTCTGGTATATTTATTTTTATTATGGCAATGTATGTGGTCTCAGATAATTATTCTCATTCCAGCAAAACTAAACGTACATTGGACTTCAGCTGGAAGTAAACTGAAGTTAGAATTAAAGAATTCCAGAATGTTAGGGGTTGGAAGGGACCTTGAAAGATCATCTAGTCCAACCTCCCTGCCAGAGCAGGATCACCTACAGTAGGTCACACAGGAATGTGTTCAGGCGAGTTTTGAATGTCTCCAAAGAAGGAGACTCCACAAACTCCCTGGGCAGCCTGTGCCAGTGCTCTGTCACCCTCACACTGAAAAAGTTTTTTCTAATATTTTTGTGCAACCTCCTACGTTCCAGCTTGCACCTGTTGTCCGTTGTCCTGTCATTGGACATTACTGAGAAGGGCCTGGCTCTGTCCTCCTGACACTCCTCTTTTGATGTATTTATAAACATTATGAGATGACCCCTCAGCCTCCTCCAATCTAAAGAGACCCAGCTCCTTCAGCCTTTCCTCATAAGGGAGATGTTCCACTCCCTTCAGCATCTTTGTGGCTCTGCGCTGGACTTTCTCAAGCAGTTCCCTGTCTCTTTTGAGCTGAGGGGCCCAGAACTGGACACAATATTCCAGATGTGACCTCACCAGGGCAGAGTAGAGGGGAAGGAGAACCTCTCTCGACCTACTAGCTACTCGCCTTTGAATACACCCCAAGATGCCATTGGCCTTTTTGGCCACGAGGGTGCATTGCTGGCTCATGGGCATCCTGCTGTCCACCAGGACCTCCAAGTGCCTTTCCCCTATGCTGCTCCCAAGCAGGTCAGTCCCCAACCTATACTGGCACATGGAGTTATTCTTTCCCAGGTGCAAAATTCTACGCTTGCCCTTGTTAAATTTCATAAGATTTCTCCCAGCCCGCTAGCCTGTCTAGGTCTCTGAATGGCAGCACAGCCTCTGGTGTGTCAACCACTCCTCCCAGTTTAGTGTTATCAGCAAACTTGCTGACAGTGCTCTCTGTTCCCTTATCCAGGTCATTGATGAATATAGTGAAAAGCACTGGCCTCAGCACTGACTCCTGAGGGACCCCACTAGACACAGGCTGCCAACTGGACTCTACCCCATTGACTAGAACTCTCTGACTTCTTCCCTTCAACCAATTAGTGACCCACCTCACTACTTGATCATCCAGACCACACTTCTTCAGTTTACCTATGAGGATGCTGTGGGAGACGGTGTTAAATGCCTTGCTGAAATCCAGATAGACCACATCCACTGCATGGCCACCATCCATGCACCATGGTTATGTCTTCATAAAAGGCTGGTCAAGCATGACTTCCCCTTAGAAAAGCCATGCTGACTGCTCCTAATAACCTCCTCATCCTTGATATGCCTAGAGACAGTGCCAAGGATAAGTTGTTCCATCACCTTTCCAGGATGGAGGTGAGGCTGACCGGTCTGTAGTTACCCGAGTCATCCTTCCTGCCCTTCTTATAGACTGGAATGACATTTGCTTTCCTCCAGTCTTCAGGCCTGTTCCCCATGACTTACCAAAGATGATGGAGAGTGGCCTAGCAAAGACACCTGCCAACTCCCTCAGCACCTGCGGGTACATCCCATCAAGGCCCATGGATTTATGGATGTTAAACTGTTCAAACTGATCCCTAACCCAGTCCTCCTCAACCAGGGCAAACTCCTCTTTTATCCTGACTTCCTCTCGGGCCTCAGGGGACTGAGGCTCCTGAGGACAATCTCCAAAAGTGTAGACAGAGGCAAAGAAGGCATTCAGTAACTCTGCCTTCTTTCTGTCCTCTGCCTCCAGGGCACCCACCTCATTCACAAGAGGGCCTACATTGCCTCTAGTGTTAGTTTTGTCGACAATGTGTTTGAAGAAGCCCTTTCTGCTGTCCTTGACCTCCCTCGCAAGGTTTTGTTGCAAGGAGGCCTTAGCTTTTCTAATTGCCTCCCTACAGTCTCTGACAGCAGTCCTATACTCCACCCAAGTGGCCAGCGCCTCCTTCCACAATTTATATTTCAAATGTCTTGCCTTTGAGTTATTAAAATAACTTTGACAAAGATTCCTAATGAGTTAAATTTTGGGTCAAGACCACAGAAATTTGTGACTTGAAAATGCGTGATGCAGCGAATGTTCCAAAAATCAAAGGAACAGGCACTCAGAAGGTTGTGATTTCCAGCTTGGTCAGATAATTCATTTGATTTACTCATATCTAGCTATGCGCTACTCTTGATGTGAAAGGGGGACAGAGGCAGGAGAGTGTTTTACTGGGTACACTAGAACACAGGAACATAGCAACCTGAAGTTTCATTGGTCTAAGTTGCTATAGAACTGCGTACTTATACCTGTCTCCTTGCTTCCAGTTTATACCTCAAACCCAGGAGCCCTTAATGATATTTTTGATCCTTTTGAAAGTATTTATAAATTCAGTCATCCCTTAATTTTCTCTCTAATAGCTGCATGCATTGAATTTCTCAATTCAAGAGGAAGTCTGAGACTTTCATCATGCTTGTGACTCCTTTATGAGTGCTTCCCATGTTGTCTACGTCTTTGTTCAATTGTGGAGATCAGAACTAGACACAGAATCTGGGATATAGTCACATAAGTTACAGTGAGGTCTCTCCACTTCAGTCTGGAATCCTTAGTTTAATTCAGGAGAAACAACATGCACGTGCACATAATAATTACTATGCAACAGTTGGACGCCTGTGAAGCAGAACGAGTATTTCTTTCCTGTGATAAAGAAGTTAATGCAAAGAAGACTACAAAGCTGTAAGATATTATCTCTATCTCCTCTTTCCTCACTGGTAGAAGCAGGGGTGTAAGTGGCTGGGAGAAAGGCCATCGGCTCCAGACATTAGAGTTTTGTCCCAGGTATCCTCAGGGATCCTCTATGGGTAGGCATTTCAGAAGCAAGAGCCACAGCAGCCTCCCTTCAGGCTGAGGTAGATGAGGTTTTTGAGGTGGAGAACATCTTATAGATTGTTTGGGTTTTGCTATTGGACTGCTCTGAGCTGTTACTCACTGATCAGAGTGTAGGAGGTGCTGGGTAAAGATTTCTGAGTAAGTTTAGATTTACTGTTTCTGCTGTTATGCAGATTATTATTTTTTTATTGCTGTTTTCACTATAGCTGTTTAACTGTGCTTTATGTAGGAAGTTTACAAGCTTGTGAACTACACAGAAACATGCCAAAGGTCACTGTGGGCCTCTGACACCAGCCTAATTACTGGAATAATTTCAGCTCAGAAGGCCAAAACACTGACAGTCCCAGACTGCTCTAGTCTGTTTTATTGCTGTGATAGCCTGCGTCCATCGTGGCACATTTTTGCTGGCAGTCCTTCCTGCTAGACTTTTTGATTCTCAGTATTTCTTAAGATAGAATTCCTCAAACTGTTATGTTCTACACAGAAGCATGAGTTTACATGTGATGGTACTGAACAACCTACTAGCTGTTCACAGAACTTCTAACAATTTTTTATGAAATATATCTTCTTATTTGATATTTAGTTAACTTCTGTTTCTTCTTTGATATTTTCCTCTGAAAGGATTGTATTTACTCCAAAGCCATTGCTAGACTTACCAGCTAAAACTCTTTGTAGGGCAATCTACCAAAATAATTAATCGCACCAGTGGACCACTCCTCTCTGGCCTTATTTCCAAGGACCTTTCAGAGTAGAGCAGATGAGTTACAGGGATCTTTATTCCTGCCTTCCTATCTCTTCAATTCTCTGCAGTTCGTCTCCGTCACTTTTTTGTTTTGTTTTGATGCAATATGCAGGTTTTAGCATCCTTCTGAGTTAATATCAGATTTGAAAGTACTTGACCATCACCCTGTGCTGATTATGATTATGCTGCCTGGATTTTTTCCAGATACTACTTGAAATACCAGTACGATGCCAGGAAAACTGAATCTCCTCTTTACATGTAATACTGCTGCATAAAGAAATTTACCATGTTTTATTGATTATGGGTAAAATATCAAGGATATACTCCTATGTCCTTTTTCTTTTTGCTTTGAGGCTTGTATATAATACTATGGCTCCACTGTGGAGATTTTCAGAACTATAAGCAGACTGAATTTTACTCATCAAGCAAAGTAACTGTGGCCAGGCTAGGTGAAGAGAGTAACTGCTGCAGTTGAGAAGGGTTGTCTTTCACTCTTTTGCCTCCTACAGTCATCCAGTACAGTACAATTGCTTCCATAGGAGCAGCAACATAGGAGCTGCCACAACCCTCTGTTCCCGAGCTGAAATACAGAGCAATGCGTTTGTTTTCTAGCTTTAATAAACTGGTGTCATATACAAGCAAGCTATACCTGGAGTCAACATTTATCTACATTTACAGATAACAATACTGAAAATCTATCTCTGCGTTTTCTGAACCTATTAAGAAAACAAGAAAATCAATCCCCTCACTGAAAGTAACCACTGTGCATAGCGTATTGAAAAAATTTTTTGTAACCTTGTGTGGAATTGTGTCATTTTTTAATGCCAGCTTTAAATGGTAGAGAACTATTCAATGAAAGCACTAGCTTCATCCCCAATGTATGTATCCCTTCCTAATTCAGAATGTCAACAAATGAACACTTCCTCTTGTCTTTTTCATATGTTTCTTAATGCTTCTGTAGTGCAATATCTGAGAAGTCTTTCTGCTAAGTTAATTAAATGCTATTTTTTAAAACAATTCCTGAGGGAGCTTCGATATGTTTTGCTTAGCACACACATTATTAAAACTACAGGAAAATATTGTGAATATCATCTTTTTAGGAGTAGACTGTAGTTCTTTCTTGATCTCAATATGTAGGCATATTTATGAAGATATGATTTGTAGTCATCATGTGAGGAAGGTGGGTACTCTGCTTGTGATTTTTGTTAAATCATCACTTTTAAAAATCTAAAATTTATGCAGTATTTTTAATAAATAAAACAATGTGTATGTTTTAAATAGTGCTATAAATATTACTTTTCTCAATTCTAGTAGGAAGATGAGCTTATTCTCTCAGTGTAAGGCATATTCTGTAGTAAAAGACATGGACTGTCTTTGTTATAATATCTAGATATACACAGGAAAATGGCAGTGTTTTAATTTGCCCATAGATAACCTTGAAATTTTGAACAAATTTGTACATGTTAGAAGTTGCTTCAGCCTTAAATACAGGAATGTATTTGCCAACATCACTCCTTTTGTATCTGTTCGCTGACTTTCAGCACAGGAGACAAAATAGACGATGACAATATGAGACACACTGAGGTCAGTATGACTTGAGTGGTTGTAACGGTGAATTGAAATTACAAAGTCACTAAAGTTATTATATCATAGATGCTTGTCCCACATTTCTGATGGATGCTTCTGGCCCATTGTAGCATTGAATAGGATGGGCTATTAGGAGAGCTTGGTCAGCCCTGAAATCTGCCAGGACCTGCCTGTCCAAACTAAGATCCTTGCTGATAAACCATTTTTTAAGCAATTTTTTGTACTAGTATACATTTTCTACTGTTGGTCAAGGTTTTGTTGATTGTTTCCTAATATAAATAGTTTACTCTTACTAGTAGAATAAAATTCTTAAAATGTCATCTTGTTTGCAAGAATTATCACAGTATTTCCCTCCCTTCTGTTTTGTTTCTTTTGAAAAGCATTTGGACATAACGAGTGCCCTGATCCCGGAGTGCCAATCAATGCTCGGCGTTTTGGTGACAACTTTCAGCTGGGGAGCTCAATTTCAGTTATATGTGAGGAAGGATTTATCAAAACACAAGGAACTGAAACAATTACTTGCATGCTAATGGATGGAAAAGTAATGTGGAGTGGACCTATTCCAAAGTGTGGAGGTATGTATATCTTTCTGATTCAGGAGAACTTGGTGTGGTGTCTTTTAAGTTGCCATCAAATGAAGTTCCAATTTTTGCATGCAGATAGTACAAAGCTTCTGTAAAACCTACTCTTTAATAAAGGAGTCTAATGAGGCATGAGCTTTTATTACAAACCTTTCTGCAGGAGTGATTTTTTTCTCTTATTTTTCTCTTTGACTGTTACAAGGGCAGAAGGAAAAAATTGGCATAAACATCAGTGATGCGAGCACTGCTATATAACCTCTGTAACAATGAAGGCTCATCTAAGAAACTTATTAGGACTGGAATGGGAATAGCTTACACTATTTGTGCTTTCAGATAGCTCTTATTTGGCACTGGTGGAAATACAATTTCCCAAAGACATTTTATGCTTGAAAGGATCACTCCCGCTTTTTGTTTCTTTTTTTTTTCTTTTCTTCTTTTTAAAGCATGTTTTTGCCCTATTGGAGAAACTGTTTAAAGTTTTAGTGCTAGCAATACACCAATAGTACTCATCTCTGTGTTTTTGAATTCTGGTCCAATCAGTATCATGACTGGCCTCATTAATACCTAGGAAAAAGAAATGGCAAGGAAAAAGAAAAAAAGAAAATCCTTTGTTTTTCACCAGAACTTATTTCAGTATATTGAAGGTTTCTGTTCTTCAGCTTGGGTATTTAAATGTCTTGTTTAACTTGTCACTCAGGGTTCTTAAGCAGTCAAGAGGTCTGAGGCTTTTATTTTTTCATTTTAAATTATTTTCACCCAGTTTCATATAGAAGATTTTCTTCAAATACAGGTATTAACTTGCTAGTACAGCCAAATCATAGAGTTGTAGAATCATATAATACCAGGTTGGAAGGGACCTCAAGGATCTTTTAGTCCAAATGAACAATATAAAATCATTGAGACTTCAGTGAAGTTTGCCGATACAATATTATATTATATTAGAAAGAGTCTGTTAATCTCTTTTCAGGTTTTCAAGTCTTATATTTAAAACTAGTTCAGAGTTTTTAGTTCTCTTTTGCAGTGCTTATGTTCCTTCTACCCACAGCAACACCTAGGCTGGGGAAGATTCTTTGAACATTTGATCTTCCTATTTATAGAAATGAAATACTTCCATAGTGCACAGCTTCTAAAACACAGTGTTACACATATTTCCTTGGACTTCTTTATACCAGTAGATATAAAATTATAACCTTTGCTTCATTAATTGTCTATATTTTAAGATTCTTTGCCTAAAAGAAAAAATAATAATTCCGTTGCTTGTAATGTGTTATTTTTGAAAAAAACATAATTTAATCAATAATGATATAATCTCTGATTTATATTTAGTTAGCTGTTACTTTAAAGAAAAGTTTGTCTTATTTTCACTATTTAACTGCTTTACTAAACAAATGTACTTAATGTAAATACATGAACGTGACATGAATGTTTCATAGATATAAGATGGGCCAGTTTCCATAAACAAGATTAATATAGGCTATAATGTCTTTGCTTTATTCTAACTTTTATGGAGCTGTATAACACTGGTAATAAAATACAAGGTTGCATTTTCAATGTTTTATTAAAAACTTAAACTAATGGAAATATTTTTATATGTCTGTCCGTGAACAAGATAATCTGATCCACAGGTGGTCTGAGAGTCTAAAAGGAACACACATTGAAATCCTAGAGGTTAGGACACTGGTATATTTGAATTAGATATTTTTATCTGCCATAGAATTAGGTATATTTTTTAAATTTAGGATAGAATTTGAAGACAAAAATAATGTAATATAGTCTGTTAGGATGATCAGAATTTTTACTGACTGCGTGCGCCTTTACCTGTAATCAATCCATTGTCATTTCATTTAAGGCAAAATTTTTTTGCCCTGCATATACCCCATAATTTCCTTTTTGTATATATTGACTCAGAGGCATGACTGACTAGGACAGTCTCTGCATACTGACTAGGACACACTGAATATGACTGCTGTGCAGTTTTCTTTCTACTGCAGAAATGTCAGATATTACAATATATAGGAGACATTAAATAACAAGTGTGGTGCAGATAGATAGAGATTGATTGCTCAACTTTCAGAGCAACCTAGACTAGCCTTTGCTGGGACTTCCTCCCATCACTGCTCCATGGCCCAGGATCCCATTTCAGCTCAGCCTGGGGCTGCTGAGCCCTATCCCAGCAATGTTTCAGGAGTGCTAGCCTCCAGCCCTATTTTCTGCTGATCTCAGTATGCTCAGGGGACTTCCTTTTTTGATCTCAGACCTAACCCATCAAATTACAGTAATCTGATGATCACTTGGCTGTCACCAGACGCTTTTCCTGTCACCAGTCCAGTCCTGTTCATCTTGCTCAGGTGGAGCTGGGTGATGCCCCATCTGTGAAGGCACTAACTCTGCCTGTGTATGTGCATGACATGATCCTTGGTTCCTGGCTTCTCTCTTCTAGTGGAGCAGCCCCGGGTTTTCTGTTCTGTGGTGATTTTGAATTTGAGATTTCTGTCTTTGTGCCTTTCATCCTTGCTGAGAGTGCTGTATGGAGGATTTTCCCTTAATCTCTTGCAATATTCTGCTGTCGTACCTCTGCTGTAGCTCTAACCTTGCTCTTCCTGCATAACTCCTGCGACGCTTAATATCCTGCTCTTCTGTGGCATGGGTGATAAGCTCTTGATAACAGGGTCTAAAGCTATGAATCTACAAGATGTTCAGTGATTTGCCTGTCATCCTTAAAGCTTTCTTCGTACTCATGAATGGAAATTTCCTGCTTCTGCCTCTGTATCTGACTATACAAAAAAAATAGAAATAACTTCATGAGAATTCTTAAATCAGGCCAAGATTGGCTTTTGGTATTTGCCATATACCTGTATTTGACAAAAAAATATTTGGTGACAACATCTGGTAATATTGTGTTTCTAGTGTTTTGTTTTTATCACAGTGACAGTGGGTATGAATCTGTCAGGCAGCTGTCAAATAGAACTGAAAGAAAGAACAGGAACTGAAAATCAATGTAAAAAAGGTCAGGGAAGCAAACCTTGGGCAAGATTACTGGAGAGTTTTGTTTTCTAAAAACAAGACATTTTAAGATAATGCCAGTCACTCAGCATGTGATGGTGAACATCAAATTAAAAACATACAAAACAACAGCAAAAACCTCATTAAAACACTCTGTTATTGTCAGATCCCAAAACCAAAAAGAAATTACTTTGAATTTAGCCAGTTCTGTAATGGATGTTATTTTACATGTAATATTCATAGGACATAATTTTTTTTTTTGTATTCAAAGATTAACGTTTTCATTTAAATTTTGTGAGAAAATGGAGCTTTGCACAAGTTTAGCAATACCGTATTCCAACTATGGAATACAGTATATACAGGATAAGGCCATCTGGTATTCCTATTCTTGTTGATACATTTGTATTTTATAGGCTCCATATCTATTATGAATACATGTAAGTGGTCTCATACCATAAAATATAGGGATTATGAATGCTGCAGGATTAATCTTATTGCTGAGGTCAATAAGTTTTTTAATACTTTTCTGTTTGACTGGTACTGTTTGTGGAAGGAGTATAAAAAATGGACTTTAAGGTAAAAGGTAAGAAGTGCTATTTTAAAATGTAAATCTGTGTATTTAGAAATGTTTGCAACATCTAAAATTCTGGACTTTATATAGCTTTTATATAGCTTTTTATACAGCTTTTAGAAATCCATTTTTTCCTACACTCTAAGAGAAGGATGGGTGATTGTGTCTTTAAGAATACAAACTATCTCTTTACAACAGTTCATTATTTTAATATAGGACCTCGGTAATCTCCTGAGAAAAATGAAGATCAGACAAATGTACAATAATTCATGATCTTCAATTTGAAGGTGTGTCAAAAGGTGTGAAAGTAATCTGTTTTTCTAATGGAGAGTTCCAGAATAATGTAGTCAATGGCATGCACTGTGTTGCTTTGTCAAAATGAGCAACCAAAAGGTTTTGCAGACTGTATTAGGTGAAACTCTCAGAAATTTAAGAAATATCCTTGTCTTTGGGGGAAAATTATATATATTTCACAGTTTTCGTAGAAACACATACCTGTCAGTAGTACAGTAAGACTTTTCCAGCTTCTTTGTGATACAAAATGTACCTCATGTATTTTCGTTGTGTAGCCTTGCATGCACAATGTCCACCGGAACGATGGTATTATGAAACTTTGTAGTGCAGGTTTCTCTTCCTGAGAAGCAAGATGCTTCTCCTCTGTCTAAATGGATATCTAAATGTAAGTAGTTTGATGAAAAAAAGTATTTTGTGATAATTAATTAGATAACTATTTAGATTGGTGATGGGGTAGACTGTACCCTTAGCAAGTTTGCCACAACACCAAACCAGGAGCAGCAGCTAGTGTGCTGGAGGGTCATGCTGCCATCCAGAGGGACCTCAACAGGCTGGAGAAATAAGCTAATAGGAACCTCCTGAAGTTCAATAGGGGAAGTGTGAAGTCCATGCACCAGAATATGCTAGGGGCCACCCAACTAGAAACCAGCTTTGCAGAAAAGGCTCTGAGGATTCTGGTGGGGCCCAAGTTAAATGTGTGCCCTTCCAGCAGAGAAAGCTAATAGTATCCTGGGATGCATGAGGCAGAGTACAGCCAGCAGGTTGAAGGAGGTGAACTTTCCCCTCTACCATGAGCACTGGTGAGGCGACACATAGAGTTTCTGTCCAGTCTTGGACTCCTCGGTCCAGGACTCAGACAGTATAAAGGAATTGGAGCATTTCTTTTATGAGGAAAGGATGAGAGAGCTGTGACTGTTTAGCTTGGAGAGAAAAAGACTCAGGAAAGATTCTTACCAATGTATCTTAGAACCTGAAGGGAGGGTGCATAAAGGATGGAGTCAGACTGTTCAGTGCTGCCCAGTGACAGGACCAGAGGCAATGGGAACAAACTGAAACACAGAAGATTCCCGTTGGACACCAGAAAACACCATTTCACCATGCAAATGACTGAGCACTAGCATAGGTTGCCAAAGGAGTTTGTGAAGTCTCCTTCCTTGGAGATGTTCAAAAGCTGTGTGGTCAGTCCAGATCATGTGCTTGTTTAGTTAAATGCGTAATTAAAATATTAATGCAGCAGAATGAACTTTTTTCCCTCTTTTTTTCCTTCCTTTTTTCCTATTTTGTTTTTTTTTCTTTATTTAATTTTTTCCTTCTCAATAAACTGACCAATTTGTTATGAAATCAGTTTAAGGCTATCCCTTTTCTTAACTGGCAAATGAATCAAGTCTGTATTTAATTCACATGAAGTAGTAATTTGCAGGACTCTGTTTTTGCAGTAGTGATGCTATGTCCTCGTAGAATCATAGAATGGTTTAGCTTGGAAGGAATCTTTAAAGATCATCCAACCCCCCTGTAATGGGCAAAGACACCTTCCACTAGACCATGCAACTTGGCCTTGAACGCTTTCAGATAGAGGGAATCCACAACTTCTTTGGGACACTTGTTCCAGTGTCTCACCACTCTCATGATAAAAAAAATATCTTCCTTATATCCAATTTAAATCTACATTCTTTCAGTTTAAAATTGTTATCCCAAGTTCTATCACTACAGGCCTTGGTGAAAAATTTCTCTCCGTCTTCCTCATAAACTGCTTTTAAATGTTGAAAGGCCCCATTGAGGTCTATCTGGAGCTTGTTTTTCTCTGGGCTAAACAACCCCAACTCTCTCAGCCTTTCCTAATAGGAGAGATGTTCCATCCCCATACATCCCTGCAGCCCTTCTACTCTGCTTAACTGGTCACGTCCTTCTTGTGCTGGGGACCCTATAGCTGAAAATAAAATTGCGGGTGGGGTCTCATGAGAGCAGAGCAGAGTGGAGAAATCGCCTTGCTCAGCCTGCTGGCCACAATTCTTTTTGCCCAGCCCAAGATGTGATTTGTTTTCTACACTGCAAGGAAACATTGCCAGCTCATATGCAGGGTTTCATCCACCAATATTCCCAAGTCCTTCTCTGCAGGACTGCTTTAATTCCATTCATCTTCAGAAGGGCTCCTGACAGATCTCATTTGCTTTGGAAGTGAGTATTGGAGTGTTTTTGGTAGCAGGCCAAATGTTTTTGCTTGTATTTAGAAATAAATGAAAAGTAATTTGCTGCACTCAGATAGATACGAAATCCATACATATAGTATATAACTCATGTTCAGTGCTTTACTAAGATGCTGTACTCAACAATTAAAAACCTAAACTCTTGAGCAAAAATAAAAATCTTTTTCTACAGATAGATGCTTATGATATAAATAAATATCTGTATATGTAGTGAACCTGACAAAGAAACAAAGAAATCTCATCCTTCTCTTTACGGAATGAAATTGAGGGGAACCATTCCAGTTTGTTTGTCAGCTGTATATGAACATTGAGGCTTGGTGAAATTCAGGATTACTTGGTGAATTTGTTTAGAAAAGTGTCATAAAACTCAAAACAATCAGATATGTTAAAAAGAAACCTAAAAAAAACTATCCTGATTTTTTCTTTAAAAAATGTGTTTAGTCCCTGAGGGTTCAGATCCTGAGAAGCTCACCAAATCTAATTTGGTCTGGATCAAATCCTTAATTAGAAATTAAGCAAAGAAGCTCATGGTAACAAGAACTCTGTCATGCATTTATAGTTCTAAGGGCTAATGTATTTCTACCAATTTTCATCAGAACCCAGAAAGTACTTAAGCATACTTCTAACTGGAGAGATTGTATTTTCCTAGTCTCTGCAAGTTACCATGTGGCCTACCTGATTATTATATATAATAAAGTTTATATATGTGTATACAGATTTAGATTATACAGTTATAGATATAGATACCGATATAGATATGCATTCACATGCGCACTGAATTTCATGTTCTTCTCTAATTATTTGTGCAGGTGAGCACATCCTACTCCTAGCATATATCTGTATCACATGCAAGAGAGAAGATCAAGGTGACAAAGATCCTTAGTTTAACACTGGTACCTCTTCATTTAGCCCCAGGGCACGCAATACTAACACTTTCTACTGCGGTTTGCAGCTTAGAATCTGCTCATTGATACCTTTTACATCTCAGTGGTATTAAAAAGTTCTGCTCTCCAGAATACAGTGCCCTCACTCCAGGAGTGGAATTGGTATGGCCAGAACATTTTTTGGAAATATATCTATGAAAGAGAGTGAATAATTGTTTTGAGTCCCTTGGGAACTGTCTCCTCCTCAACGAGGAGATATAATGAGATATAAGACTATTGTTTGATAAACTTCTTAAGCTGAACCTTAAGAATCCACTTACCCAGTTAGTTCAATTCTTATTTATGTAACACAGGAAGAGTGCGTAGTTCTATTAGGACTTTTGCTAGAACAAGCGATATCCAGTGTTTGATACTGTTGAGAACTCTTTGACAAATCAATCTTTGATCTCATCCAGTTAGCATCAGTGCGCATCTGTAACACATGACAGATGGTAATGGAAAGAAGAGTGATGTAAATGGTTTGATTTTGCTGTCTACTTTGTACTATTTAGCACCATCCACAATAGGTGCTACCTACTTCTTTGTTGCTGACATTTAGGGGAAGCAGCGAATTTTGCTTCTGCCTGCTTATGTAAGGCATCGAAATGTATGTTCCTTATTTTCTTCTTTGCCTCATGTGGATAACATATAAATAGGTTTGATCAAAGAAGATTTGTGGCAGAAAAATGAGTTTTAATATAAATTTTGAATTCAATAGCTAATACATTGTGCAGATGTCATTCTTCTTAAAACAGTCAGTGATTCCTGAAAATAGAGATAATATAGACTGCTCATCAATTGAGACTGTGGTCATCAGTTTAAGAGCATGTTCTGTGCAACACTTTCCTATTTTAAATGCTTCTTTATTGACCATTGTGGAAAATATATTTGTTGGAGAAAATAAATAGCATACAATTTACATTTCACAGGTTCCAAATTATAATCCATTACGCTAAATAAGGCTGTACATGTTTATGCCATTATGGTAGTTCTTAACTTTATTTTTCTTTACAGAAGTGCTTAACACCTTATCAGGTCCTTACGACCTTGTATTTTCATCAAAGAAATCTTGATCAGGTGTCTTCATAAAGTCTCACTGTGAAAAGCCTTTTTTTACAGTGTTACTCCCAACTCTCTTGTCTGTACTTAAGATTCTAGCTTATCCATTTTAGTTAAAATAATAATAAAAATTAAAAAGAAAAAAACCAACTTACTAAGTGTCCCTGCTTGCAACAGTTTTTACGAGGGTAGCTGGATGCATTACAGAACAGCACTTTCCAAGCACTTCAGTGATTAAAAAATTTTAGTTTAGAGTCAAGTATTTTACCTTTTTTTTTTTTGTCAGGAATAAGTAATTGAAATTTGTTATGGGGTATGTAACATTGTAACTCTAGGAAAATATATGTTACTTGTCTGGAGAAAATTACATTCAAAGGTCAGTTGCTTTTGTCTTGTATATTTGTCCATATAAGTATATTCATATATGTGCATAATACACATAAAGATACATAGATATGGTCTTCTGAGGGTGTTTACACTTGTGCTGAACAATATATGTTCAATTTACCCCACTAAATATACATTAAATGCATAAGATTTTCTTACTATTTTAAATTGCTAGAAAAACATGGTGCTTTTTTACCTATCTTAAAAATGTTAATGTTTCTAGTGATTGAATTACTCTATGTCTTAGACGTCTAGAATTCAGGATAATTCTAGGAATCAATTTCTCTATTTAGGGAATATCAGTCTCCTACTGGAAAAAAACAAATACATGGCAAGCACTCTCAGTCTTTTTCTCACCCATCTGTATCATTGAGAAGATGATCTCACAAAATCTGATGATGATGACACATGCACTTGACTTTACATATACATGTAGATCCATCAGATGTAATGGGTTTGTGTTCATTCATGAAATTAAAAACGTGCAGAGAGCTTTGCAAGACTTAAACATAAAGCATGTGTCCTTAGCCTTATTGATTTTACGCTTCTTACTCTTCTTGCCTGTGAGATCATAGCATCTTTGAGATAGAGTAGCTCCCTCCATAGCCAAAATCAGCATCAGTCAAATATGACTATTACTTCTGAGAATATCTCTTCCACCCTATGGTTAACTGTCTTGACACAGATCAGCTAATGGAAACTTCCCTCGTTCTGTACCAGATTCTCTTCAGCTTTTAAAGAAGAAATGTTATCAAAGAAGTGCTTTCTGTCTTTGTAACACAGCGATGGAGATTATTGCTGTAATTGATGTGTCATTAAGCCATTGGAATACTTTAAATATGATTACCAGCAACTTTGATTTCAATTATGTGTTAATACAGTTTCCCTAACTTTTATTTACTCACTATTTCTGAGAGAAAAACTATGTGTTATTTCTATTAATTCTGCTTACAAATGTGTATATTGATGTATTTAATATGTACATGCCAAATGCTTTGAAAATATCAACTAAACTTCTAAGAATGGTGAATATGTCTTTTTCATGAATGAGGAATTTGAACATGACAAGAAAAATGCATGTAATCTGACAGTGGATTCATGTAAAATTTAAAATAGCAATTCACTAATTTCTAGCTTGATGTGCAATTGGAACTTTTGCAACGGTTTCAAAACTCTGCTCACAGTTTAAAGCAGACATGATGTCATTTTTTGAATACCATATTTCATTGTATGTCCTTAATTACAGGAAAATAGATTGCACCTCTAAGAATACAGTATGAAAAGTTTTGTTACAACTTATTGAACAGTTTATTTTGTCTTTATAATGTTTTAAGTCAGTTGTCTCCATCTAATTCTGAAGCCAAAGAGTCTGTCAGCTTTGAAGCCTTGTTGCATCTTTCTGCAATTGGATTTATTTTTTTTAATAGATGTCCTATACTGAAAGTAATAATTGTGCCTTAATGATAATTGTTTCTGTGTTATTACACCTTTCTCTTTGTTTCATTTTTAGCTCCATGTGGTGGGCATTTTTCATCTCCCAGTGGAGTAATCCTCTCTCCAGGCTGGCCAGGGTATTACAAAGATTCCTTGAATTGTGAGTGGGTGATAGAAGCTGAACCAGGACACTCTATCAAAATTACATTTGAAAGGTCTTGGCTAATGTTTTTCTTACTTAATATTTTCAATTTTTACCCAGAAGCAGAAGTTCATTACATCTGTCATATCATTAATTTGCACTCTCTCTAAAGTCAAGCAATTGTAATATCAGGTAGGATTTTCCAAAACACCTTAGTACCTTCAGAGCATAAATTTTATCGTCAGTATAATTTCTACTTTGGTAAGTAGAAATTTCTACTTTGTAATTTTCATTTTGCAATTTCTACTTCATAATTTTCACTTTTGTAATTTCTACTTTGATAAGCACTAAAAAACTTTTGAAATTCCTACCCTCTTGTATATATTTAAGCCTTTCCGGCCCAGTTAGAAATGGTGTCTCTTTCTGAAGATTAACACGATTCATTTGCTTGTGTGTTACAAGGATGAATACTTACAAAGTATTTTTTTTCTCTGAAACCCATGAAATCTTCATCTCTGAAAATCTGATTCAACTGTGAAAACTCAATTAAATGCATTCGTATTTTTATCCACCATGAATATTTAATTATCAAATCAGCTTATCTGTTTTTTGTGAAAGGGCTCTGTGTTCTCAGGATAGATTCCAGTTTCACCAAACTACTGCAGCATTCCACTCTTCCTACATTATTGCCTGTTACTTAGGTCCTTTCCTGATTTCAAGGACTGAAATGGGCTGAGGACTTCAAACTTCTCATAGTAGCAAGACATGGGTGTTTCATTTAAACTCTTAATTTGATAGCAAAACAGAAAAATATAATTTTTAAAAAATGCTACATTCTACATACTTTCAAGGATGTTTTATATTCTTTTTGATTGCAAACATTAATAAAGTTAGATGATCACCTGGGAGAAAAGGGCCTTTGATGGTTAATGTGCACAAATATCATGCAGGTGCTTTTCAGTTGCTGGTTATGCAGCATATTTGAACCACTGCTGGTCACACTCAACTTAAAAGATACTGCTTCATTTTAAGACAATTTAAAAGTTGTTTTTAGCAAGGTAGAAAAATTACCATATCTGCTCAGCAAAATGTCTCATTGTAGTAAGATAGTTTAAGTTTTGTTTCTAGTACTGTATCTTACATTATAATGAAGTGTACTCATGGCACTTCATACAGTTAGAGGATGGGTTATATGGGCACTTCAAAAGTATTTCCCATCCTTAACTTCAAATGAAGGTATGTCTTCCAAAATCACTAGTGCTGCACAACAGGTTAATAGGAAGTTTCTCCATTTTTTTCTAATTAAAATACAAAAGATAAGTAACTCCCTCTTTCAGAAATTAATCAAACTCGTATTAGTTCAAAATTGAAGACAATCATTAGTTGTCTTTGTTGTCTAATTCAGAATGGGGGAAAAAAAGAACAAAAGATGGAACTTTCATTAACTCAAGCTTTTGAAAAACAAATATAATTTCAAGTCATTTATTTTTAATTCTGCGTTTAATTTTTAGCCACACATTGCTTTTCATCTGCAAAATTCTATACCACCTTGATTCTCTTCCTTTACATCTGACTTTCATTAAACCTGACAGTCTGTTGTGTACACTTTTTGTTTTTAATGCATTAAAGCCTTGTTGTAAAACTGCACAACCTCTCTTATTCTCATGGTTAAGAGCAATAAGAACAAAACACAGTCTCTTCAGATCGCAGAGAGCTCCTGCTATCTCCTTTATAACCTAATCTGATTGTAACATTATGACACTTCTGTTGCTGCTCATTTTTGACACTAATGTCATTTGCCATAAGTTGGATTGATACACGTATTGCTGGGATGGAGCCACTCAGAGAGGCCTCACTTAACTAAAAACATGTGCATGCTTGTGTGTTTCTGTGCTGGAATATATGTAGGAATATGTCCATATATGTACCCACAAATACACCTAGATATATAATTACATGTTTGGAAGTAAAGAAAAAACCAATATTGAAAAAACAAATAATGAAATAAATCTTTGTATTTTAGAGACAGGAAATATTTTTTAAACTACTGATCTTAGCTTTTTTGCTGAGACTTTCTTATTTTTCACGTAATTTAAATGTACACTCTGAGACAGTCATATAATAACTCTTTTGGAAGACTCATTCTAGTCTGACTGTCCTTGTTCTGCTCCTTCTACTTGCAAGTCATCATCTGTACATTATTAAGACAATTGATTTTGTTAAAATAGACACTTTTAAAGCTATAGACAAATGGCTTTCTTATATTATTAAAAAATCCAAACCACCACTTGTATTTTGCTCAGTTCTTTACATTTCACTTCCATGATATGTGTAGTTACTTGAAATGTTTTTACTTTATCAGTCAGAGTAATAAATTTTAGTACATGTCTAGAATCTTTACATCTTTTCTTTTTGGATTTTCTAAGAGGAGGGGAACATTTCTTATTAACACACATTTTCTGCAGAGTGACGCCTTAATATTACATCACTTGATCACTTGCACAGTAATTTATTTTCTTTTAATCTTCCATCTTCCTATGCCTTCTCTTTTACGCTATTGCAGACATACAAGGTACTGCATTCTGTAACTGTGCGCTCAAGTGTTCCTGTGCCGTGGAGCCAGAGAGTTAGGTGAAAAGGAGATCTGCAGAAAAAGCATATAATAACAACTGTTAATTTTTGTGCTTTCACAGGTTTTGTAATAACTTTTTCTTTCGTACATTATTTTATGTTTGTGCATGCATAAAGAGTTTACTCCTCTTGTGCAGCCATACTACAAGACATAAACTGTTGGGGTTTTATTGTAAATCAGTAGCTTTTTAGACTGAAAAGAAATGATAGAAATAAGAAATGAGAGTGCCATTCTTCGTTGTAATGAAGTGTGTATCATGAAGCCTAATTATGAGTATTTAAATGCTAGGAATGTTAATTAGAAAACTGCAGATTGGAATACTAGTCACACTGCAGCAGTATTAGTGTGCAACAGGATATTCAACTCATATCCTGGCACTTACAAATAAAGATGCATGATGGAAATAATAGAGGAGCTTTATCTGATATTAAAAAAAGGTGTGTCACCTCCACTCTTAAAAGTTTGATTTACTCCTGTTTGCTTGAATGAATTTTTGTGAGTCCTCCATATAAATAGACCTCACGTAACAATGAAGCCAACCAGGTTAATTTAAGAACAGTAACTAGTTAAGTAGGAAAGAACATTGGAGTAGTCTTACATGAGCACAAAGCATTTTTTAATAGTTTTCCCATAAATGCCTACTATTTTTTCACATGAGAGAGTAACCAGGTTATACGTAAAACTACTGGATAAATTGAGCATCAGAGGAGAGTTATTGAAGGGAAAAATTATGTAATTATCAGTCTTAAAAATAAAATTTAAATAGATTACTTTTCTGAGCCAAACAACCGAGGCAATGCAATGTACATAATCCCCCTTTCAAATTTCTTCAGGTCATCTCACTAAAAAACTCACAAGGAAAACTTTTTTAATTGGGTGCTTATAAATTTCTTTTTATTTTCATCTCCTTATTTTTCTCCTGTTTGTAGTGCTGTGTGTAGTCTTTGAGCAACAAGTACTTATAAAAGGATTTCTTCTATGTCTTTGGACACTCAACGTTAATTTTATCATATCTTGAGTGGCCTGATAGTTGCTTTACATTTCTGTGATCAATGCCTTTTTATGCTTTCTGTCTGAAGTATACACTTTTGATAACGAAACTAAGAAAGGAGAGCAAGACTAAATGTTTCCAAGATTTCTTCCATTTTGTGTGGATTCGTGGGGAAAACAAATACTGGAAAATACAAATTTTTGCCCGATAGCTTTTTAGCAACTTATCTTTGCGAGTTCATGTGGGAATTAGCAAAAAAAGAAATTTTCAGTTCTGCTTCTAGGCTTATTCTGCTTTATTTCCATAACTCTTTATTACTTTATTTCTGTGCTATTTTCTATGTTATTTCATAGGAGTAGGACTTGGATAAGAGAAAACACATGTTTTGGAGGTTTAATTTGGCTCCTTGTCTTTCATCAGCCTCCTTTAATCTTTGGGCTCAAACTCATGGGACATAAATACTGAAATATAGAGTTCCTCAGTACTTTGGCATTGGTCATGTAGTTCCTTGAATGGATTTCACAAAGCCGAATTAGGCATCTAAGTGAATCAGAGAGAGAATTAGGAATATCTGAAGGGCTATTATAGGATCCTACTGTTAATTGCTTCTTTTTAATTCTGAAAGGGTTTTTCAATAATCCATTAGAGAGCCCGTTAAAGTAGTATGATTGATCTAAGATCTGTCATAGCAAGAAATAATGAAACCACTGTCAAAATACCTAGCAGGTGTTTGGAATCCCTGATACCATCAAAAACAGAACATGCTGTCTCTAAACAAGCATTTGATAGTGCTTTCTAAATCGAATTTTTAATTTATTTTATATTTTTTTATTTGCCATAGCTTCTGCCACTACTTTGGACTGAGCCTCAACTGGCACAAAACCACTGGGGTCTCAGAGCAGACTTAATTTGGTCCTTGCATATAGATGATTTAAGCAGAGACACTCAGAGTATGATTCTTTGATATTATAAAGTACCTTGATGATATTTGTGCCAAATGAAATGGACATAATAAAAGAATACATCAACCTATTCTCCTTATAATTTGCTTATTTTTTCCAAATAGAAAAATAATTTCGTGTAATAGTATATGAAAATAATCCTTGGTAACAAACTATGTGTTTCTGGCTTTTGTTTCCTTCAATGCAAACCAGCTCAAGTAGTTTAAACTTATTTCACATCTTTCTAGTACACTAACCTGAAAAATCGATAGTTAAATTAATTATATAAGATAATTAATACTATTATACTGATATTGTAAAACAGATATGTGGAGAAATAGTTAAAACTACATGATCAGGAAAGGAGCATAGTTTTAAAATATGCCTTACTTTGTTTGACTTTACTGAGTTTATTTTAACTGCTTCTTATATTTGGGCCTCTGTGTGTTTCCTCAATTCCAGATTTCAGACAGAACTCAATTATGATGTTTTGGAAGTTCATGATGGACCAAATTTGTTATCTCCACTTCTGGGATCATATAATGGTACACAGGTCCCACAATTCCTTTTCAGCAGTAGCAATTTCATTTATCTTCTCTTTACAACTGACAACAGTCGTTCTAACAATGGATTCAAGATCCACTATGAAAGTAAGTCACTCTGAAAATGTGTTATTTGATTTCCCCACCAATGCTTATCAAAGTCATAAAGATATAAAGGTGCACAGGTGTCATCTTTGGTAAATTCCTGTTAGTTCTCAAACTGAGGAGAATTTAGTGATGTTAAGCTGCAAAGAGAATGACGGGAAATTTCACTTGCAATTTAATGTCATTGCTGTACTGCTCCATTTTTTAAGAATCAGAAGATGGGAATGGGAAGCAAATGTCTATATTCTGGATGTTGCTTTTATGTTTTTTTATTCTTATTTTTTATATAATACATATTTGTGTGTATAAAACTGTGTCATATCAAAAATATAATGAAAATCTAAGCAAATGCTTGTTACTATCCTGATTGGTGCACCTGCAGTTTACAGTAATGAGCTGAAAATCAAACTGTAGAATTGCGTGATTGTGGATTTTCAGTGATCTAAACACCTACATTTGTGATTTGCTCTAACATACAGAAGTATTCTTTTTCCTTTATTATAGAATCATAGTATGGTTTCAGTTGGAAGGGACTCTAAAAATTATCTAGTTCCAACCTCCCTGCGGGAGGCAGAGACTGCTAAATTCTTCAAATGATTGACCTAATGAATAACGTTAAATGGTAGAAATTACCCTTTGTGAATGTGAACAGGAAAAAAGAAAGCTGCACTCACTACAGATATCCTTGTATCAAACTGTTTCAATTAAATCAAGTTAGAAGGGAAATCTGAAATTTCATTTTAAAATGTTGAAATTTATAGCACACATTAAAATTCTCTTTATCAAAGTAGCCTCTCTTAACTCCTTTTTCTGCTATTCTTCTTGATTTCTCACCTTTCAAATAACATTAGATATGAGAATTTTTTATGTAAATAATCAATTTGTGTAAATATTTTAAGAATAAATATCAAAAGAAATAAAACCAATTTAACTAGGTTAATAAAGTTTGATAAAGGCTGGAAATCAGAATCTTGAGTGATCGTCAAAGCATTTCAACATCAGCGTTGGTGGCAAACCCACTTAATGTTACTGAGATAGGATCACACCAAATATTCTGTAAATTATATGATGTTTCTGTCTGCAACAGTGGCAGGATGAAATTCATTTTCCATAACATCTTAAAACAGTAACACAGAGAAACATAGTGTAAGGATAATTCACTGTAAATATGTTAAAATGAAAACTTTGCCTCCACTCACAGTATAGTGAATTACTTTAATTAATTTAAAAACCCCACAACCTAACAATAACTGTAAGTTGTTTAGTTGTTTATTTATTTTTTGGGTTTTTTTCCTAATCTAGGTGTAACTGTTAATACTTACTCTTGCTTGGATCCTGGCATACCAGTGCATGGACGTCGTTATGGACATGACTTCTCTATAGGTTCCACTGTCTCATTTAGTTGTGATCCAGGTTACAGGCTGAGTCATGAGGAGCCTTTGCTATGTGAAAAAAATCACTGGTGGAGTCACCCACTCCCAACTTGTGATGGTAAGGATGAATGGATAAAATACAGGGTATCTTAAAATACAGGCATTTTGCCAAACAACTATTAGTCAAAATGATTTAAATGTTAGAGCTTATAAAACTGTACAACCTCTGATTTTAGAAAAGAAAGAGTAGTTAAAGGAAATAAATGTTATATACCTCTGTGTGATGAGGTAAGTGGTCATAAAAGCAGAGAATAAGAATTCTTTAGATCAGATTATTGAAGATATTTCTATCTAAATACATCTCTTTTTTGATCTGCCAATTAGCTGACAGCATGAAAAGTTAATATATATCTGCTGTAAAACACTTATTACAAGCTACAAATATTTGTGTTTGGGAATCCGTCTATGGACACAAGTGTGCTGACTTATGAAACAGGAGATGCAGTTTATTTATACCTGACTCAAAAACTACATTTTCTCCTGTTTCATGTTGATCACTGTGTTCCTAGCTTTGTTAACAGAAGTTGACACCCTTTAGTCATTGCAGGAATTTGTGCAGCTCACATTACACCTAATTATTAAGCATATCATTGTTAAATCAGACAAAAATTATATCAAGTGACATGTCACTCATTTTTGAGTCTCCATAATATCAATTAAAAAGTCTGCTTGTTAATGGTTTCAATTATCTCTTGTTATCTGAATTGTTCATTTAAGTTCATCTTCCCCGTTAGGATGATATCAGTCATATTTAATATTAAGAAAGTATATTGTAATGTTTACTAAATTGGGCATTTGAGATGTTTTCTTCTCAAAATATTTTATTTCCTTTGAACACGATGCACACTGTTCTGATAATAAAAATGTTTTCAAGGGTAATGCACTCAGTTAATTCTAGAGTAATATTTAACAAAGAAATCTACTTAACTTTCATGAGCTGTATAATGCAAGTAATAGTATATTTTTGTAAAACAGTTTTAAGTGTCTCGGCCACTTGGAAAGAAAAGGATGAAAGATTACAGTAAAAGCTCACTGACTAATGTGTGATTTACCATATAGAAATATATTATTTTTCACTGTACTTCTTTGTTTTAAAAACGGTAGGAAATTTCTTGGCTTTCAACTTATTTAATTAGGAAATGCATTAGGTTTTATATGTCAGTATATGGTGTTATTCAAAATTCGTGCTGGTAGAAAGGGGCATGAATAATTCCTTTCCTGAAAATGGTACCCTGTGCTTCAGCAAGATCAGTTCCTAAAGGATTCTTCTTCTTAATCAGGTTCTTGGAATGAAGAATTGCAGAGTTCCCACAGCTCATAGTCAAGAGGACTGTATTTTGCTGAATGGGCCATAAACATAAGATGTGTTTTCTTATGGTGATGGGCACTAGATGGGAACCATCTAAAACAAGCTATTAGCGCACTCGCTATGAATACAGTGCTCTGCTGTGAAAAAAACTTATATATTTTGATAAATTTATTCTTCAAGATGCTGAACTAGCATGCAATTCATTAAGTAAATGAGATTTTTTTTCTACCAGAGCACATTGCTAAATGGCAATTGTCCATTGAATAAACATGGTCTAAAGGCAGGATTGAGTACATTTATTCTAGTAAATTTAATCAATTCATGCTTGAACTCATTTTAATTTCATTGCTGAATTTCTTCTCTGGTGGAATGTTTTTAAATAGGATCCAGAGTCCTTGCACCCCCAGGGAAAAAATGGCATTTGCTAAATGGGCTGTTCTTTGCATAAACTGCAAGTTTGGGTTTGTATTAATTGTACCTCTAGTAAACACATTGGTCACTGTTCCTGCTCATTCAATATATTACTCTGACAGTTTCTGAGGAACAGAGTTAATTCTTGATTGTTCTTTTTGATAATTGCATCTCTTTTTGATAATTACATCATGTAGTGGTATACAGACAGAACATGATAATTGTGCAGACAGATCATGACAATTCACAAGTGTATTTTGGAGGAGGAGAAGGTTGCAGAAAAGGAAAAAAATACATGACTTAGAACCAGTTCTTCCTCAAAGTAGAAGAAAATGTTGACTACAACTCTGTTCTTTGAAGGAGTATAAACTAATTTTTTCATGAGGTTTTTTTGGATGTTGCACAGATGAGCATCATGAAAAGCTTATCAGGGAAGTCACACTTCATTATCTACGAGAACATTTCGGCAATACTAAGAATGATGGTTTCAAAATGAACAAGCAAACTCTTTCTTTCCTCAAACACTGTCCTGAGGGAGTTATTACGACAGGCTGTGTAATTCATTCATATTTGAATAATTGATATGCATGGAGGATTTCATAGGTAATTTTCCCAGATTTGATTTATATGTATATCTATATAGCTAAGTGTGCACACTGTTGCTCAGTGCATATATGTATTCTGTGCGTGTGTATACATATATATACAAACATAGCTTTATATATACAGAAGGGTGGCAAAACACTTCTGAAAAAAAAAAGTAAATTTAGAGCTCTCTGGCATTAGAGGATAATAGAGTCAGTTTTTGTTCCTTAAAGATTGATATTTAAGGAAAATACTTTCAGAATCATCAAGCAATTATAGCTGAGAGTAACCTGGGAACATCTAAGCCTGTAAGCCAAAAAGCAAGTCCAATCTGGACGTTAGATCAGATTGTTCAGACTCCTACATGACTGAGTTCTCTTTCCGAGGAAGGAGATTCCATTTCTTCTCTGAGCAACCTGTGCCATTGTTTGACCACACAACAGATATTCCTAACATCTAAACAGAATTTCCCATCTTCCAGTTACATCCATTACCCCCTGTCATTTCATTGTGGCAAAACTACTTGAATTTACACAGTGTTTGAATTACTTCACAGTTTTCAAAACAGCAACTCCAGTATGCTAAAACAACAAATACAACCATAAAATTAAGGTTTCGTCAGAGAAAGAAAAATAAAATCTAAGATCTCTATCATCTCCTTTAAAGAAATGAGTTAGTCTCTAGACTGTTAGGAAGACTGTATTAAATATAGTGTTAAGTATGACCAATTTCTAGATAGCTGTCTTGGCAAAATACTTCTTTATTTCCTGTCAAAAGAGGTGTCACTAATCAAGGCCTAGACTTTTGCCATTATATTTTCTTTATTTAGTTCATGCCTAAATAGCTTTTTTATCCACAAAAATCAGGTAAAAGACGTTGGTATTACTGTGTATATTTTTTTGAAGTAATTCATTTGATTATATGGTTTGGTCTATTATAACATAAACACAGGACACTTTACCTAGGAAAATAAACACAGAAATATAATAACCATTCTTTTCAAGTGAGAATATGTACAAGTCTTCACACAATAGTCAAAGAGACAAAATAGGTGTTGTTGAGCTTCGTTTAGAAAATATTATTTATATTACATTTACACTATCAAACATCTTCATATGATTCACACTAATGTCCTCTTGCTTAACAAACAAGATAAAATTTTGTCTTATTATGTCCTTGCTGTATGACTATTATGATAGAATTTTGCTTGGAAACTTTGATCATGTGTGAAAGCCTGTTCTGCCCAATATATGAAGTATTGTTTCAATCCCATTAAAAATCAAAGTTAGCTACCTAATTAAGAGTATAAAATGCTTTAATTCTCTTCATAATAATGTGAAATTGAATGCTAATGCATAATTCTTATTTGTTATTTCAGTTAAAAATTAATATTGTTATTTCACTTGATCTTCATTTACTTAATAAAATTAATAAAATAAAAATAATGTTCAAGCAAGATGAAGAACATTTAAGATTTATATTGAAAAAAACTAGATGTCCAAATGAATTTGCAAATGTGACTTGTGTAGTATCATGGGGGAAATATCCAGGAAATATAGCAGAGGTGATAACGTCATTTCTGTTAAATTAAGAAATAAGAAGGTAAAAATACAAGTTTGTGTTGTGAATACTAGGCTACACTAATTTCTATCAAGTTAGTGTCCTGTAATTTAAGTACAAGGTTGCTTTCCAGGAGCATAATTCAATGTCCTTATTGTTATTTACTCATTGCTACTAGACCGCATTCCATTTTAAGATGCATTACATCTTCTGTAACTAGGGAAGACAGATGCTGAAGATCCTTGGTCTATGAAGCACAGTATGTAAGACGTAAATTCTAATTCACTGTTCTGATACACTGTTCACTGTTTTCAATAGTATTTAACTGTATTTATATTTCTCTATTGTTATCAAATTAAACAGCAAGTGAAAGTCATCTTTGAATTATTACTAATCAGTATTATTACTAATCATTATTTCTAATCAGTGAGAAATGTTTTCTCTTTCCATCACAACTGAAAACAAATAATATTCAACTATTTGAACCTGCAGAAAGTTGACCTTAAAAAAGTGTCTTTTCTAAAGGCTTCTGTTCTTATGTGTATTTCCTCCTTTTTTTTAAGGAAAATTGAGATGCATCATTGTATTTTAGTTTTTGAGTTGTTGTTCTTAACCTATACTTAGGGGTTTTTTTAAAAAATATTTATATATTAAAAAGGTAGGTGATATAACTGGAAAACGTGGAAAATGTTGCTGTTTTCCCATGTATCACCATCTTTGGTCAGGCTAAAGAGGGACAACATTATGAGTTGCTTTTTTTTCTTCATTGCTAGAGAACGCTCCCTTCTTGGAACCAGTTTTCTTGATAACTTCATAGTATTGCTGTATCCTTCATAACTCTCGAGACTGACCTGTGTTACATCAAAATAAATTAGTCTTAAGTATCTAGTAAACCTCATTCGAAGACCTTAGATGACAGAGAATGTAATTAGTGGTTGCTGATTTTTATTTCATGGTATAAAAATCAAAATTTAAGCAGCAAGAGGCTTTTCTGTGAACAAGTGTTCAGATATCTGCTCAAGCTTCCGCAGGAAAGAGATTATACAGCCTGACTTCTCCAGTAAAATATAAATATGTTAAAAAAAGAAGAGAGGACATATGAAAAAAAAAAGGGGAAAAAATTATGAACACCAATGTCACAATCTAGTGTCCTAGCAATACACTTGTGTAGCACAGCTGCTGTAACAAGAGGGATGGATAAGTAGTTGCAATTTTTAATGCAGTGGTTGTAGAGATGGAGAATGTATCTTAGAAAAGTAGATCAAGAAAATCTGTCTCATTTAACTGATCCAAAGTCAACGATACTGATGTTCTTTGCCAGTAGTCCAACAAGTCCCCAAGAGGGAAAAGAACGTAATGACAGTTTAGCAGAAGAACAAATGGGTAAAAATGGACCATGAATAAATTTAGGCTGGAAATTATGAGGCTGCTTCCAGTATTGGAAGATTGATTTTCTATAACAGTTTTATAGTAGCATGAAATATGGCCAGAAATGGAACTTGATAATTACATGAATGACACAAGTCAAGTGCTTTCATTACAACTATTCACGTGTTTCAGGGATGAAGTATGGCCTGCATGTCTCCCACTGAGACGCTTATGACTAGCACGAACAAAGGTTATAAAACTGTTTGGGACAAGAATTATTTTCACACGATGTAGGGTCATTTTCTAAGCTAGGTTTTCTTGCTGTCACTCTTGCTTATGACTACTCATGTTACAAGATGGAAAAAAAGCAGTTACGATCATTTTCAACAAAAAAAAAGGTAAGTAATCAATCCAACACCATAAGAACGTATCTCACCTAAACAACTGGCTCAGCAACTGAACTTCACTATTAATCTTCGTATACAGTTATCTAAAACTTGCTTTTTAAATTGTGTCATTTCTCATCTCCACAGTGCTATAGAGTTACTTTATTCTATATATTGAAGTACTTACCTGTACTTATATATAAGATATTTTTATTCTTTACTTTTTGTTATCTTTTTAATTTCATTTTATCACTCTTCTGAATACAGGGGAGCAGCTTCTCTGTTTGCGTAATAAAGAAATTAGTATGTTAGCAACATAATATTCCATTTTCCACATTAGAACACTCAGATACTGCTTCAGTTATTTGCTTGTGTATTCATTCTGCTTTTAGTCTCTCCTACCTTCCATGTCTGCATGATCAGATAAAGTGAAAGAAAGGTTCCTTGTGGAATCTGGAAAAATATGTGGAGTTTATCTTTCACTGTTTTTGTTTTTGTGTATTTCTGTTTTCCTTTGCTTTCTGAAAAAAATGTCAGATACCAGTAGCGATATTATGTGCTTGGGCTGTATGCCATCTTATCAGGACCAGTGCACATTTTATATTTCAGATCTGACAACTTGGCTTTGTTTTATAAAATGCTTGTCCCTTGATGCCTTTTTTGCCATCTGCTAGCCTTCATAGAGTTATACTGAGTGCCTGATGGCATGCCATAGATGTTTTTTCACCATTTGCATTCCTGAAAGGTTTTCCAAACACTCACTGTAAAATACATCATTTGTTTGGGCTGTTTCCTATGACTGTAAAACCTAATTGCATTTTCTTATTTAATAGACCTTACGTAAAGTATGTACAAAGCAGGTACTTATCGTCAGAATCTCCAATAACATGCTGTCGTAGACCTGATTTTGCTTTACTAATGTCTAACTATAACAAAATTGAGTGATGAGTGGACAGTGGTTATGTTCCTTGTTCTTCATCAGAGAATTTAGGAGGAGAATTGGTATTCAGGGAAGATGCTCCACCGTGTCAACACTTGTGAGATTGGGACTCTCCTATTTCAGCCTGTGGTACTGGAGCTGCAAATATCCAGCTTACAACTAGACCAAAAAGGCTAGAAAGTTGGCAGGAGAAATAGCACAAACAAAAAACCCCAGGAGGCTAATAGACAAATATGTTTGTTTAAAACAGGAATGTGGTTACTTAGAAAAATCACACAAATTTAGCTAGGCAAAACAGGGGGTTCTTGATCCTAGGATATA
>NW_009723553.1:0-3314 GCF_000703405.1 Apaloderma vittatum | reverse complement strand
TTCCTGCTCTGTAAGAAAGCTGTAATTAAATGTATACTTCCTTTTATTCAGTGCCCTGAAGATAGTGATGGCATCACTGTGCAGTAACCTCATTATGAAAAGTTACTGAGCTTTATGGAAACATTTCACAGCGTTACTGTCTGAAAAATGCATGTATTTCCTTGAGGCAAATGTCTGTCTAGGTACAGTGTAAGACAGAAGGTACATTCTGGATATTCTCTCAATTCACTATATGGCTTGTCCTCAAATAGGTTTTGAATGTACTTCTACAAGAAGAAAATCATGTCTGGTTAATATATTCATTCTATAACAGACAGCATTAATAGTAAAAGCAAACGTAGGTATAACTTTTGTAATTTATGCCGTCCATGTGTAACAGAAATTGTCCTAAGCAGAATAATAATATCATAGATAAGATATAGCAGAATAAATGGCATGATCCAATAAATCACAACACCTTTTCCTGGAGAAGTATGAAGACATTTGAGCACTGTTCATGTACTGAAAGGCCAAACTTCTCTCACCTTTGCAATCAGTGGTGCTGAGGACTACGTTGGTACCTGCTGCTGATGTTGCAGGACGAGTAGGAACACGTTAAACCATCTGGTGCTGGTGGGAAGGCCCCTCTGAGGAATAGGTGTTGCTCCTCCAGTCTGTGACACCTTGGCTGGTGTGGCAGCAGGCTGGGAAGTCCAGACACCAGCTTATACAGCAAGGGGAAGAGGGATTGAAAGAAAAATAAAAGCAATAAAAGCAATAGTTATTTTTAATCTTGAAGAAAAGAAAACTATGAAGAAAGAAAACTATGATGCAATAACTTTGCTTGGTACTGAGTTTTAATCACTGTTATTGATAAAAGACAATTCTACGGTATAAGAGCCTCTTCATTACTAAAAAAACCTCTTAATTTTTTATTTAAAAAGCTCTGGAATACAAGCTTCTAATCAGTTTTACAAAGTCACATTTGATATTATAGGAAGACTTATATATGCTATTAATATCATCAGTTGCATTATAGATAGAGATGCATATCCAATTCTTCAGTAGCAAGATCCAGTCTGCCATTTTAACTCTACCCTTAGCTCTGGCTAAGATGACATTGTTAGGCTCCATATCTTCTGCCTTCATCATTCTGCTGAATTTATGACTTTCACAGAGTCTCAAGAAAATGTGAAAAAGCAGCTAAGGAAACTGGCTTTAATTTTCTTAGTACCTATTGAAATTTATGCTGATTATTCATTGATTATATTTCTTTTGATACTGTATAAAAATAGGCAGAAGTTATATGTGGAAACTGCTAAATCAATTATTTTTAAGTCATTTTAAAGCCAGGAGTTTTTTTTTTAAAAATGGTTTTTGTAGTTTCATCTGTAAGTTTTATGTTAATTATTTTTATTTTGTTTGTTATTTCTAGCCTTATGCGGTGGAGATGTTAGAGGACCTAGTGGAACAATTTTATCCCCTGGTTATCCTGATCTGTATCCAAATTCACTAAATTGTACATGGACTGTGGATGTTACCCACGGAAAAGGTAAATCAATCCTTTTGTCTTTTTTCTGCCTATTTTTTTTAAAAATATGTAAGTCCTGTATTCTGCACTACACAGGTAGATCTAGGTTAGAAGCAACGAACTAGGAATTGCATTGATGATTTTTGAGTTTGTTTATTTTTATTGTAACAATTTCTGGAATTCCAGAAGTGGAGTAGGCCCTATTGCCTTCCAGAGAACAGAAAAGTTGCTGAAATTTTATTGTCCAAGTAACAGATAGCTGAATGTGTGAATATTAATTCTTGCAGTTGAAAGAGGATGAATGCTTTTGTATGTTGATGAGGAAATGTCTTATCTTGGAGAGAGATTAGCTGGAAGCAGTCAATGATACTTGGTATCAGCAGAAGAATCTGAAGACTTAAGTGAAGATGTTATTCATAATATCACATTAAATAGTAATGAAGTTAATGAGAGGAGAGCTGTTTAAAAGATTGCTTATTACACTAAATTTTCCATTATGCCTAGCTGTCAACAAGGAGATGTCAGAGAGAAAAGTCTTGTAATACTGAATAAAAGAAACTGTTTCATCTTACCTAGACACATTATCAGGGTGGCAGAATATGAATGGCAGCTTAATATGCATTTAGGGATTAAATAAATAGTACTAGTTTATAAATAAATGTAGAGAGAAAAATAGCAATGTTACAATAAGGTAACGTACAGTGGTAAGAAAGAATTACATAGTATCTGATCACAGAAACTGAGGAACAGGAGACTTTAAGGAAAAGAATGGTTATTTGATGGAGGCAGATTTGAGGATAAAGATGTAATACTGGATTTAAATTACCTTTGATAAATAATCTCAGTAAGAGTTATTTTAAGGAAAGATAAAACGCGCAGGAGAGATTAGACAATGCTTAGGACACATGGAATTTGGGATTTCTGAGTAGAGACTTCTCTTGAAATAGTGTGTCCTAGTTGCTTTCAGGTGAAAGGTTCTGGGACTAGATGAGAAGAGATGGGTCAAGCTTTTAGATTTTTCTTGGTATTCTATTTTAAATGTAGGAGTGACCACACAGTACTATAGTAGTTTTAATGGAAAGAAATAAGGGAGTATAAGAATTTAATGTTATGGGAAGGAGAGAAATAGAGATAAGTGTCATAAGAGAAACAGAACATAAATGGAGTGAAGTGATAAGAACATAAAAGGGAGAATTGCATCTGTAAGAATACAGAAGAAGTAATGAAAGGGTGAAGGAAGACAAGTTCAATTCTGAATTTCATCAGTTTTCTCTGTGAGGGCATGAAAAATGTGACAAAGTATGTTGATAAGGTATTCCACTAAGAAAGAGGTATTGATAACACAAAAATAAGACTTTCCTCACAGAGAATTGTGCTGATCTGTCATCCCCATATTCTATTTTGCGCTAATAGTGTGATAGTTCCTCATCTAGATGTTAAATCTCTCTGACTGGATGTCCCATTTAAAACTCCTTAAAGTGTTAAAGTGGCAAAGTTTATCTCTCAAAATTATTGCTTCAGCTATTCTGCAGTCACCTTGTACTACCGAATTATGCCATTGCATCAGTATAATTAGCTTGTAAGTATCCACAGTGAAAAAGCATTCTGAAATTACTGAGCTTATGTTGGATGCTGCATTTGCCCAGTTACCTCTAGGTGTGATGCACAGCTTTCAGATTCGCAGGAGTACAAGGTACTGTGGATCTTTTGCAAAGGAGAAAAGGTGTGGGAAGAATATGTTAAATATGAATATGTTAAAATATGGATTTGATACATGGACAACACAGTGGATAAAGAGCTGGCT
>NW_009723552.1:0-3905 GCF_000703405.1 Apaloderma vittatum | reverse complement strand
GCCCTTGTTGAACTTCGTAAGATTTCTCCACACCCAGTCCTCAAGTCTGTCTAGGTCTCTCTGAATGGCAGCACAGCCTTCTGGTGTGTCAACCACTCCTCCTTGGCACTATATGCATGTTCTTTGATACGCACCGGAAAGGAGGGTAGGGCAGAAAAGCTATGAGTAATAGCCTATTTCCTATTTCTCTAGAATCATGACAGTTTTGCAATAGCCTGTTTGCTTGTTAGCAGTTATCCTCACTTGTTTAGTCTGAAAGTATGAGCCATTAAGAACACTGAATTCGGTCCTAAGCCTTTGCCCTGAAATTCATTCAAAACCTTCCAGAAGATCAGGAAGATTTCATGACTTGCTTGACAGTTTTCTCTTAATTTCTTCAAAACTTCAACAGCAGAGCTTAGGGGAACCAGAGCTGTCAGGATGCAATCTTGCATTGAGAAAGATCCAATAACTTCACTAAGCTTTGGAAAAGCCTTTGTGTATAGTGCGGTTAAGGGAACTTAGAAATCAGCATCTAAGGTTCCAGGTCAGTGGAAATAATAAAATGCAGAGTCATGTTACCTCTCTGGTTCAAACAGCTCACCTTGCCATACTGCAAAACTGGCCTTTCAATGTGCTTAATAAAAATCTTATCACTCTCTGGTTAATTGCTAGTAGAAAACTTGCTTGGGGAGAAAGTATGCATCTTTCCTCATGTCTGTGATAGCATTCTGAGGCCTGGAGGATGAGTTCTCTTTTATTTCTTTCATCTGCTTTTTCTTTCTTCAGCTTCTAAAATAAATCTTCTGAAGCACCAACCAGAGATAAAGCAGCTAGCTGCATGCTGAGAAAGCACAGGTCCAGCTGTGCTAAAGCTGTCACTTTGACTTTTCTGAAGGATCTTCGATAATGATATAGAAAAAAAAGTGTGTACAGTTTATAAGTCTCTCAGAGTAATTTTGTGCAATTGCATAAGTGAATCTTGCATCCATATTGCAAAGAGACAAGGAAGCTGGAATGTCTAAAATGTCATGCCTAAGATAAAGAAACCCACCAAACTATTCTCTGTTCTCTAAAGCAGTACTGCATCTTCCTCAAAGGCACTTTTCAGAGCTCTACCCGAGATGGACATTGGCAAAGGAAAACATCAGCTTTCTGTTCTTTCCAGTCATGAAGACTTTTCCTTTACAACTCAAGCCTCTTTTCTGTCTGTAAGTGTATCCAAGGCCACCAAGTTCATCAAAGACCCATTCTGTAAATGCCAAATTCTACTTGTTTAATGCCAAGGGTTTTGCAAAAGATATCAAGAGTAATGAAGATACTAATACATCTTGATGTGCCTCCAGCCTGCTTTGCAGAGTTGGCTAAATAACAGGGTATTTGATTTTGACCAATGGCTGTAAGAAATGTCCCAGAAAAGAAAAGAAAGACATGTTGGTTTAGATTAACATAGAAATTAATATCTATTTAAAGAAAATAGACAAAATACCATTTTTATAGAGTAAGAATGTTTCCTTTAACCCTCCTTGATCCAAAGAAACAAATACTTCTTGTTTCCACAAAGAGCACAGGTTGATATGCTTATCTGTCAACATTTTTTTGAAGTGCAACTCTAATTCATACTGTGAAATAAGTGTTGGCTTTAGATTCCTAATTCTTTTTCCTGTGATAACACATTTTTGTGATTTAACAGACAATCAACTTCGGCACATATTCTTGTTCAGAAAGAAGAAATACAGGTTAGGACCTTAGCTCTCATGAGCGGTCCTGTACTTCGAAGTGAGCCCTAGACTGCTGGGTTCTTCCGACCAAGTCAGTGCACAGAACTAACCACTAACGTGCCATCCTGTAACAGGTCAGTGAGATAAGCCAGCATGTGCTGAAAACTTGGAACAGGTCTGAGGAACTGTAGATCAGACAATAAGTAGATCTGTGGTAAAGGCTTAGACCACTTAATTCAGTGCTAGCTGGATTAAAGTAGGGGTTTTGAGAAAAATAAAACCAGGTGTTTGCAGCTAGGTGGTGCCATAGGCCTGTGCAATCACAACCAGATGAGGGATGCTTTATAAGAGGGCTTACGTTCTCTCCACTTGATATTTGTAAAAAACAAGCTGTTATCTAGCAGTCAGAAGCTGCTTCAGAAAGCCTGCTTTGCTGTCTCTAGTACTGCAGAAAGTAGTTGCTTCAGGATTACTTCCTATCCCATGACACCGCTTAAATCAAGTAGAAATTACAGTAAGACCCCTCTGTGGACAAGCAGAATTGAGGTAATAACAGGGGACTTCAGTCACGAGGAAGAGATGTGTTTCCTGAAAAATACTGAAATTCTGCATGAGCTCTTCATCAAAATAATGCATACAAATGTTACACATGAAATAGAGATCTGCAAAAAACATGTGGCAGATTGTCTTGCTTGAACTGGAGTTCAATATGAAATCTTAAGAGAAATTACAGATGCTGGTAATTTGCTTTAATGCTTGGGGTCTTTAGCTACACATGTGCATGGAAATACATGCTCTAGTGATCTGCTCCTGAATACTCGTCAAGGGTTAGGGCTGGGCTGGCCTCTCACATGGACAGACGCTCTCTGACCCCCTCTTCCCCCCCTAAATGGGAAGGAAAAGGGAATGAAGCAGAGACACTTTCGGGTTAGAGAAGAAAAAAAAAACTAGAACAGCTTTAATGAAACAATAATAGAAATAATAGAAGTAAAGAAATGATAGAAGTAAAGAACTATATACAACTATAGATAGTAGCCCGATATCAAACCCGACTCCCTCCCCTGATAGCAATCACCACTGATGCTGCAGAGCAGGATGCACTGGGGATACAGGGAGCTGGATTCAGGAACTCAGGATCCAGATCAAAAACAGGAGGTCAGATGGAGTCCTCTCTGGACACCAGCCATTGCAGAAAAGGGCAAAGAAGAAAAAGGCAAAAAGGGACGAAACTCACGTGAAAACTCAAGTTATACTAAATATGATATATATGGGATGGAATTCTCACGTTGGTCTCCTGTCCTGTCTGTTACCCCCTGGAGGTGCAACCTTTTACTTCCTTGTGACCCCCCTTTACTACCTGACACCCCCAGCGTGGCACACAGGAGCCCACAGTGGCCTTGGTCACAGAGCCTGTCTGCATACCACTGTCCTTTACTACCTGACACCCCCAGCGTGGCACACAGGAGCCCACAGTGGCCTTGGTCACAGAGCCTGTCTGCATACCACTGTCCTGCAATAACTGTAAACATCAGGTGTTATCACTGCTAGTAGCAGACACTGTCTGCAAAAACATGCTGCTAATTTCAGAAAATATAGCCTTTTAGAAGAGACTAAACGAAAAAGTAAAAATCACTAAATAGGACTGGGTTTTAGCTAAACCCAGGACATTCCACCCCTTATTCCATACCATTTACGTCATACTTATCACGAGCTAATGATCTACGTATAGGAAAAGTTCAGTAAGTTCATTAACTTCAGAATCGTGGGTTCCATCCATCGTAGAGGGGAGGAAATTTCATGTGAGATTTGTTGAAGTTCATGTCCATAGGGTGTAGGTTCACTTTGAAGAAGCTACTGGACGTCACTCGATGAAGCTAGCTTAGTTGCTGGATGTCACTTGATGAGATCAGCTCTGGTCATGAATGGTTTTATTCTGAAAAACACTTATTGAACACTATTAGGATTATATAACAACATCATGCAGGATTAAATCGAGTATTCTCACCCAGAGTTAGATTACCTTGAGGTACACATTGAACTTCACCATCTTTCATCATCACCCACCAAGTACCTCCAGGTCCTTGAGCGAAGGCAACCCCACGAATGGGTTTGCCTTTGCCTGAAGCAGGAAATACCCAGACAGTGTTCCCCAACAAATTCCTTTCATACACCATAGGGACTTTATCTCCCTCTACTGTATGTAAA
>NW_009723551.1:0-5674 GCF_000703405.1 Apaloderma vittatum | reverse complement strand
GAATGGAATACTCTTGTTGGCCACCTGCCCTGTCTATTACCCTCCCCGAGGTGCAATCTCTTACTTCCTTGTGACCACCCTTTACTACGCAGCACCCCCAGCGTGGCACACAAGAGCCAGCAGCGGCCTTGGTCACTGCAGGAATAAGTATCAGCAAGAGCCTTTCTGCATCCCAGTCCCAGGCAGTAACTGCAAACATCAGGTGTTATCACTGCCAGTAGCACACACCGTCTGCAGAAACATGCTGCCAACTTCAGAAAGTGCAGCCTTTTAGAAGAGACTAAACTGTAAAGTAAAAATCACTAAACAGGACTGGGTTTTTAGCTAAACCCACTACACAATGAAAGGAACGTGATGCTTCTCGTAGCAATGCAGAAACAGGCAGACCCTGAGGCCCTCTGAGAGTGTGACAAGGACTAGTGAGATACATCCCACAATTTCCTCAACAAAGCAAGGGTCTTTAAGCCACACTGCTAAAAGAATTGCTTTTGTCTCTTTGTTTTCCTGAAGAAGACCAGAAAAGTCTGCTTACTGCTATGGAATGTAAAACTGTAGAAAAAAATCATTTGAAATAAAGTACCTTTGGAAAGCCAGAAAACCTTTACCCTAAGCTCAGCTGGGATTTAAATATTTTCCATTTCTTAGAGCAATTTTCATATACTTCATCAGCTGTAAGAATTTTTAACACCCATGGTATTTGCTCCTAAGCTCCATTAAAGCATGTCCTGTAACACTCGTTGGCATTTACTTACATGCTCAGAAACATTACAGGGAGAAAGGCAAAGCTTCCTGCAACTGTTGAAATTATGGAAGACTTTCAGGCTTGATTCACAGGAGAAACAATTGAGAGAAAAGCAATAGAGGAGCAACTGATAGGTACTCATGAACAAATTCACCCATCCCTGCAGCATCAAGGGCTACTAAAGGGCAAGAAGAGAGTCCCAACTCAGGTTCCAGTGTGTATTTGAAGCACATAGGATCTGAGGCAGATATCAGAAACAGTACAAAACCACTGAGCTGTCACAGAGAGTACCTGTTCTGTGGGCTAGAAACCAACTCTGTGGAAGTTGAAAGGCCCTCCATTTCCTTCAGGCTGGGGAACTTCACTGAAGCCAAGGGCTCACAGGTCATATTGCAGGCCTTGACTGCTCTTCAGAGTCCTTCTTCATCCAGTGAATAGGATAAATTGTTTCTGAGTAAAGAGCACTCACACCTTTGCAGCTCATAATGTTCTGGATATCACTGATGGAGCACCACTTCTTGAAGACACATCCAGCCATTGTAGTTGTCCACAAAGTCCTGCATGCAAAGCTCCATGAACTCATGCTCAGGTTTAAAGGATAGAAAGGCCCCATTCAGTAGATCCTGAGACTGGGCACCAAGGGCATTGGTGAGGTTCTTTAAGTTCTTAAGCACGATGAAGTCAGTGTCCAGGTAGATGCCACCAAATTTCCACATGGTGGCAACATAAGGTTCCGAGCACTGCTGAGCCTGCACATACCACTTTGCCAGAGATGTTCCAGAGAAAAGCTCTGTCGAGTCCAGGGGCTCTATTGCCACATTGGGGAAGGAGCTCAGCAAGGAGAAGGACCAGTAGTTGGGTAACGAGGTGTTGCCATTTGCCAAGCCCTTCGTGAGCACCACAACCCTTGTCCCAGGGTGTGTCCTCGCCACTGACTCCACAGAGCATGTGAAGAGGTAAGCTGGGTTAGTTTGCTCCGAGGTCTCCACAAAAAACACATCCCCTGGGGAAGGAGGGGGCCCACCAGCAATAGGATGGAGAAGGCGAGGCAAAAACTGCTTAGACCTGCTTTGTGTCATCAGGCTGTAGAGCTGGCTCTTAGCATCCTCCCCAGTTCTCCAGCAGAACAAGACAGAGGCAAAGAACACAAACTGTGAGGATAAACAGAGCCCTAAGCCTGTGGTTCAGTTTTACCGTGGTCAGTTTTATCAGGCCGTCGGGCATCCTGGGCAGTTTTGGTCCTGTCAAAGGCTGTTTTCCCAAGACAACTTCCATGATCTGAGGGGAAGGAAAGAAGAAACAGACCATGAGCCTTGGGACAGTGCCATAGCAAAGCAGAACTCTCCTTCCTTCACCTCATGGCAGTGTGCTTAAATTATGCCATTTGGTTATTTCTGAAATAGTCTCCTGGCTTCTCTGTATTGTTGCAGGGCCTTCAGATCCCGCATCAGAAACTATCATCCGTCTTTGGACCTCTCTCTTTCAAACACAAAAATAAGGACAAGCCTCTCCTTTGTGTATATCACAAACCAAGACTGATCCTCAGTTCCGTGTATATTGCCCATGTAAGTTGTGCTTCCCACTTGGAAGAATATACAGTGGATTTTGACACACAAATGGAACACCTTCATGGTGGTACACAACATACTCTGAGAAAATCATTAGAGACCTTATCTGTCATCTTCTAAAATTTCAGGTCCTTCTGGACATGAGACATATATGCAAAAAACCCTAAGATGAGGAAATAGCAATGCTCCTTATGAATATTTCCAGAGCTCTGCCACAGACATTGTGTAGAACTGTTGCCCTGATGAGAGTTTTTTCTGCTGACACTTAGTCTGTCCTTCCCCAAAACCAAATGCAATACTAAAACCCCAGTGCTATCATCAGCTCCTATCAAGAGGCATCAGTCTCTCAGGCTGTTGAACCAGCAGTTGTTGTCTTTCAAATTCAACCACTCGCCCCTGCAGAGGGCCTGGCTCATTTTTCACAGTGCTGTAGCATAGCAGAATAGATGGGCAGTGGAAGGGGAATCGATACAAGGCAGCTTTGGAGGCAGATGACAAGGACAAGAACTGTCTAGGTAAAAAGAGTTTCAAAGGCTGCTTCCCAACCCTGCTCCCCTGTCAAGTCCTCGCTTCTGCCTCCTCGGGTAGATGGTGCTGGCTGACCCAACTATCACCAACGCAGGATGCAAAGGCCATGCTGGCTTTGACCTGCTCAGCTCTGCCAGTGGAATCACCTAGTGAAGGATTCATGATCCCCCCTCCACTCTACCCTTACTTCCTCCCTTTTTCCTGCAAAAGGGAGGGATGGAGAGGAAAAGATTATTAACAAGGCAGCAACAAAAAGAGAAGCATTTTTAGCTACATTCTCAGAATTAGCATAAGCATTTCCACCATTGTCTCCCCTTAAAGTGAAGGACAGCAGAACCAGCATCTCCTGGGCCCACCACTGGGGCCCCAAATGTTGATGCACAAAAGTATGTGAAGAAGCAGTGGGAAGCATTGTGGCATTTAGCGTGACAGGAAACAGCTTCAAATTGCACCAGAGGAGATTTAGATTGGATATTAGGAAACATTTATTCATTGGAATAGGCTGCCCAGGGAAGTGTTTAAGTCACCATCCCTGGAGGTATTTAAAAGACACATAAATGTGGCGCTTAGAGACATGATTTAGTCGGAACTTGGTAGTGTTAAGTTTGCAGTTAGACTCCATGTCTTTTAAGGTCTTTTTCAACCTAAATAATTCCATGATTCATGGATTCCTCTGTCTCACTTTCTTCTATCTCTATATCCAAATATGCATGCTCCAGAACAGAGAGCTTCAGGAAACAGCAAAAGCTTTAATCCAACAGCTGTAACCAAGCAGACAGGGAACAGGGCAGAGAACCCAGCTGGCATGATCCCATTCAACCCTGGTTACTGCAGCTGGGTCACATACTAAACCTGCCATGTAACCAGAAAGTTACTTGTCAGCCACACTGGGAGCTTGCCAAATGCAACAGCAGGGAACCTCCACTCTCCACTTGGCACTGGAGCTTGGGGAACAGAGGGGCAGTTGATACAAAAATCACCAACTCTGGATTCCCCCAACATTTTCTTCTCCTGCAGAGAAATACCACCATGTACTGAGTTTTACAGGCAGCAAAAAATCCCACATTTTACACACCTATTTTCCCCTCCTTCCACATCACTGCCAGTTGAACCCTGCAAAACATTTTTAGCTTGGTAAGCTGTAGAAGGGAGAGCAGTTACAGGCTTAGGGGACAGAGCCTTTGCTGTAGAGAAGGCAGGAAAATGTGGCTCTTATCCTACAGTGAGCGAGGTTACACACATATTTTTAGTAAGAGGAGGAACTTCCACTAACATCACACTTCTATATACTTAGAAACACATTTTTGCTTTTATACTAGATTAGAGGACATTTTAAACACTGCATTAGCCAGTCCATTTATTTTACAAAAAAAACCACAGGAAATCTACCTCTTTTCCTTCCTCCAAAATCACACTTGCCATTGCACAGTAACTGCAAATACTGCTCACCCATCCCTGCTTTCAAGACACCACAGAAGTCACAGCTCAGCTGGATAAGATTTTAAACTGGCTAGTACCTCTGAAAGCACCTATAACTCTATGATTATAGAGTTTTCTGAAAAGAAATTATGAAAGATGGAGTCTGAATACATGGAGAAAACAAGCAGATCAAGGAGTATGTGGCATCATACATTCAATTAATACACTAGCTGATACAAAAAAAACCCAAACCCAAAAGCACAACTCTAAAAGAAGAAGGAAATTGAAACCCCATTATTGCTACATATTGAGCTTTACACTGTGGCAGGAAACCAGTTGCTTTGTTTTCTATCCCGTTGCTAAGAATTTCCAGTTCCCACATTGCTTGGGTGGCTGCCGTGAGAACTGACCTGAGAGTTCCATAGAATTGCATCCTCCCACCCCAAGACTTAGTTCTGAATGTTGAAATGCTCTTTCAATCCATTAATTATTCATTTCAGAGCACTCTCTTTTACGCTAGATACTTCACTGAATGACTGCCAAGTTCAGGTGTCTCTCGTTATGATAGAGCTTCCCCTTGTCCCTATGCTTGATAGCAGCTGAGCTTCACTTACAGAAGACACGTTGATGCAATATACACCACTAAGTTTAGAGTTTACTCAGTTGTCTGCAACAAATGTCAGGCCTATTGCTCTGTAGATTCCCAGAGCCCTCTCCTTTCCCTAAATAGAATTATAGAATCATAAAAGTTGGAAAGGACCTTAAGATCACCAAGTCCAACCCACAGCCCTACACCCCCCCAACACTAAACCAGCTCCTGAAGTGCCACATCCAGCCATTTTTTAAACACATCCAGGGATGGTGACTCCACCACCTCTCTCGGCAACCCATTCCAGTGCTTCACCACCCTTTCGGTGAAGAAGTGTTTCCTAATATCCCATCTAAACTTCCCCTGGTGCAACTTGAACCCGTTCCCTCTTGTCCTGTCGCTATTCACCAGGGAGAAGAGGCCAAGACGCATCTCGCTACAGCTGCCTTTCAGGGAGTTGTAGAGAGTGATAAGGTCTCCCCTCAGCCTCCTCTTCTCCAGGCTGAACAGCCCCAGCCCCCTAAGCCTCTCTTCATAAGACTCACCCTCTAGTCCCCTAATCTTTCTGGTTGCCCTTCTCTGTACCTTCTCCAGCACCTCCATGTCCTTCCTGTACTGTGGAGCCCAGACCTGCCACAGGACTCCAGGTGCGGCCTCACCAGTGCCCAGCACAGGGGCACAATCCCCTCCCTGCTCCTGCTGGCCACACTGCCGTTGGCCTTCTTGGCCACCTGGGCACACTGCTGGCTCATTTTCAGCTGGCTGCCTATCAACACCCCCAGGTCCCTCTCTGCCAAGGGAGTTGTTGTGGCCAAGGTGCAGGACCCA